>NC_140956.1:11965000-11990000 GCF_014529385.1 Adiantum capillus-veneris
CACACCATGTGGTTAAGCTTAGTGAGAGTCTGGCATGTGTCCCATGTGCTCTTTTAGAATTCTCCTAACTTTGAGATTTTTATGCATAGGAAGTTTCTCAAGCAACTTCCTCATTAAGTTTGTAGGTTCTCTTTTTGACTCAAGCATCTTACCCCCCATGCATAGGAAGCTTCTGAAGCAACTTCCTCATTAAATGTGACAAGTACCTCAAGTACCTTAGTCATCAAGCATGACAAGTACCTCAAGTACCTTAGTCATCAAGCATGACAAGCACCTTAGGTGGAGCTCCCACCTCAAGCACAACCCTAGCTTGCTTAAGTTTAGGTCCGGTTCCCACCTCAAGCACAACCCTAGCTTGCTTAAGGTTCCCACCTCAAGCACATCCGTAGCTTGCTTAAGTTTATGCCGGGTTCCCACCTCAAGCTCAGCCCTAGTTTGCTTAAGGTCAAAAGACTTTCAACAATAACCATTGGAGGTCTTTAATGAAGCTAACCCTAAGGTCTTTTAAGCTTCATTATTTAACCTTGCTCTTTGACATACCATCTCTCATTTGAGCTCCTTTACCATTGGCCTCATGTTGAGATAGATCCGTAAGCACATGTCTAATTGTCGTCAAGATCCTTGAATTCACCCTCTTTGTAGACCGCACAATTGTCTACAAGGTAAAGAGCCTCCTTAGTTAACTCATTTAACGTCATGCTCCTCTTCATATGTAAGTCCTTTTGGAGATCTGCATTCCTTAGTCATTGAATGAATATAAGCATAAGTCTGGACTGAGTTGGTAGTTCTTCCACAGGGCAGAACTTAACATATCTTTTTAGTCTTAGGGCCGCCTTTCTCACAGATTCCCCTTCTTTCTGTTTGAATTTATGGATTTGTGAAACTGTATTATAATTCCTCAATAAACTCGTCAAACACCTCCTCCATAGACTCAAAGTCTCTACGCTCCATAGAGTCAAACCAAGTAGCTGCATCATCCTCTAGGGTTAGTCCAAACCCTGCAAATTGGGTAGGGAAGTCTAACACCTCTTCAACTCTAATTACACGCACAAAGGCTGCTACATGATCTCTAGGATCTCTATTTCCCGTGTATTTCTTGTTTACCTATTTTTGCACTTGAGAAGGTCTAATTCTACGATGGTCTACAAATCTCATCATTGGATCTCCTCGTCCTAATCGATATACCTCCTCTGCCCTTCGGTAGTGGGCGGGTTCCTCTCCCAGTGGTGATCCTAGGCTGTGATTTCTGACGGTTCTTACAAGAGATGGTTCATCTCGTCGAACTTGCTCTATGGGTGGTCTTCCAGGCTCTGTTGACCCTTGAGTTTTTGGCTTACTCTCTCCTTGATACCTTGAATAGAGTGGTGGTTCTTGTAAATCCCTTAGCCCTCGTGCGGCTTGATAACCATCTCGGTTTAGGTCTTTTTCTAATGTTGCACTCTGTCGAAGCCATGCTTGCAATGATGGCTGAATTGCTGGTTGGTTCTGGTTGTTGAATGTCTGCTGTCGGGTAGAATGTGAGGTTGCGTCATATTCTTCTGAAAATGGATTTGTCGACTTGCTAGGGGTGTAGGTGGCTCTTGGCACTTCTTCTGGGGCATATGTTGATGCTTCTGGAACTGTTACCTTTTCTACCTCCTCTGGGAGAATACATTTGTATTCTCGCCCGTACCTATCAACAAAAACGATATCCTTCCCCATAGAAATTTCATAAGAGAATAAGTAAAGAACCTTGTCTTTGATTAATTCGTTTGGGTAGGGTTCTTTGCAACGGAAGTAAGAGACTATTCCCTCACTCTCATGCTTGTAAATTCCCACATTCTCGTTATAGGTTGAGACCCTGGTTGTTTTCTTATCATACATAAAAAGCACTCCAGGTCGATCAATGTTTGGAGGCGGTTCTTGAGTTTCTGAAACGATTTTCCCTTTCGCCATCTTATCTCCATATCTGTTGTAATCCTTAGGGTTACTAACTATCAGATAGTGGTTCCCCTTTTCGTCTCAGAATCTATCTCCATCATCATAGACTCGAATTATCTCGAGTCTCTGAGCCGGCCTTTCTTCAATACAAATACACTTGCGTCCTCGATAGTCAGAATAAACTAGGGCTCCCCTCGAGTTTATTCCTTCTAAGAAGATTATAGTGAACTTGGAATCATTCAAAGGATTTAGGGAGGTGCTTCCTCCTGGCCTTGGTCCTTCATAGGTGAAACCTCTGGGCTCTTGACTACCCATCATGAAGAAGGACTTATCTGATGAAGTGTCAGTATCACTACCCTCCTCAATAATCGGTGCTAGTGGATCTAGCCTTGCCTGAGTTACACTCTCTTTGGTGGACACTAAGCTACCCTGATCACCTGCCACCTTTTGGTCTCTAAAAATGTATCTTCCTGATCTTAGATTCATCAAACTTAGAAATGCAACTTACACAAATCCAACCACTCACCTGGCAAAGGATCAGTCTCCGCACAACTTCTTGCTTTGCTGCTGAATATACATGTACACAAGCATTTAATTTCGGCAATCGCATCAAAGCATCTAACCGCTAGAGGTGGTTTTAGTAATGATTGGTATAACTGGAGAGTTAACCTCAACCACTACTGTATTTATACACTTATGATGTTCTGGATTAGCTATGCTAATCTGGAACTGTACTTCCCTCAGATGTTGGTCAATTCACATGAAAAGTCTGAATTCCATCTTTGCTTTGTCAAAAAGGTCAAACAAGGTCCAAATTCACTTCTGAAAGAAGTTCTGGAACCCTCAAGTCAAATGGAACATCACTGTATAACCTCAGTCAAATTTTCTCTTTCCTAAGCCCCAATAGACATCCTACGCGTAGGATGTCTCCTGCTCTGTTTTGCATGGATTTTTGCACTATGGATTCCCCTTGATTTACTGAGTCCACAACTGTTTTTACTTTTTGATTTGGACACCTATAAGCTGGTCAATGGATCAGAAATCTATTCCAGCAGCTTAATGCTGGTTTGACCAGTCAAATCAGCTCCAATTTGTACCAAAATTGACTAGGAGGCTTGCCTCAAGCTATACAACACCCTGCTATGCCTACAATCAGTTTCTGGCTTGAATTTCATGCATTAGACATTCTACGCGTAGCATGTCTAACTGATAAAAATAGCTTCAAATGCAAAGTACACACTCTCCTTAAGGTGCTGATCACTTTGGTATGCTCAAATCTGGATTTGGAGTGCAAAATCACACATATCACATCCTATGTGTAGGATGCCTTTTTGACCTGTCTGACCCCAGACTTGACCCACAGCTTCCCCTTGATGTCAACAACCCAGTGGTATGCTTAGATTTTGGTTTGGATTTCAAAAGACCCCAATTTTAGTTGTTCTAGCCTTTTTCAGTCAAAAGTGCTAAAGTCTGCTTAGAACCCAATTTTCTCACCCAATTGAGATGAAAAATTTCTCAATCACTCAATATATCATGCAGATCATGCTCATGCAGCCATCATATGGTTTTGGTCTTAAAATAATGCCTTGGCACAATTTGGGTAGGATGTCTGGCAATTTCAGTCTATCTGGCCTTATCCTGTCAAGATATGGTCAAATTTCCACTTTCCAGGTGAAAATATGGTAAAACCTACCTTCTGAACACAATGGTCAACTCAAAATTTCAAAATTTCTACCAGATTAGCCTGTAGACATCCTACGCATAGGATGTCTCTTGGCTTAAAATGTAATTTTTTCCTGACAGAAATGCTCCTGATGCTCTACAGCTCTATCAGAAACACTCACAGTAACTTTTGATCTTCACTTCAGCTTTCAAACACTCTTTTGCGTCTTTTACAACCTTGTGATGAGTCTAACAGCATGTATAACATGCATGAAGTGCTCTAGATCATAAATCATGATGTCCCACTTACCCTACTCCTACTCATCATGTGAAATGGTGATAATGGTGTTTTGGTTGCTTCCTGGCCTCTCCGGACTCTCAAGCTCTCCTTTCACCGCTTCTCCCACTCAAACTCCTACTCTTAGACTCAACTAAGACCTAAAACTATCTCAGTCTACCTAAGTCTACCTAAGTCGAAGGATCTAGGCCAGACACACGCTCCCTAGACTCCCTCTAAGACCTAGAGAGTCCTCCACCCTCTGATCCTATTTAAATGTAAAACGAGACTCTTGGAAAGCCAAAGAATCCCTATCCTCAAGGACTAGTCTTGGTCACCTACCTAGGGTTTTCGTCCCCGGCAAAGGCGCCAATGTTGGGCGGATACGCTGCGACGGACGTCATCACATGGAGAACTCACCTAACAAGATTTGTCAACTAAGGACGAAGCTCGACCCGCAGGCGCGCGGAAGCAAGCATAGGGTGTCAATCTACACTTGACCAACTCTCGACTAATTCCTATAGAGGTCTCTACCCAATGTCCAAGCTACAGCCTTCAGGAGTGCATAAGAGGAGATTTCCTACAACGCTTTCTAGAGCCAAATACCTATACGGTCTCGAAACGCCACAGAACTTGAAGGAGACCCTACTAACACCAATAGGTCGCTCTCCCTAAGGTCTATGAACCAAAATCTCAACCCAAAACACCTGGTGCAAAATCACGTAGGATGTCTTGCCGAAATTTGCAGGTCATCGTTTCCGAAAACTAAAGTGCCTAATGTGTAGCTCTACTCAATGCGAACGTGTGGACATGCTGCAATGCAAAAATGGACAATGTATGCTCACCGAATCACCAGATGAAGCTCGTAGGTCGAGCTCGCAAAACCGGACCGTACGTGCGCAATGTAGGTATTGGCACGTAGCTCTCGTTGGGGGAAACACGCTGCACTTCTCTGCACTCGATTCCGACCATTGATACGCGTGGAGCGTCAAGATGAAGCTTTCACTCTCTCTCGTACATAGTACTCACTCACACAGACTTCACCTTTTTTAAAATGACAAAGGTTTTTCATTAAGGTCAAAAAGTGGTATAAATACTTTAGAATCTCAAACCCTAATGTTCCAATTTAACCATCTACTCAATCTAAATGTCAAAACTGGGATACAAGCTGGAAACTTCTGTAAGCCCCAATATTTACAAAGGTGAAATGTCGGATTTTCTCAATAAATGAATTATTACAAAACATAATAATCCGCTGAGCAGTCATTTTCCGTAGGGTGTGTCCAACTTCTAGCATGCTTTGATACCAATGTAATGGAAATTGCCTATGAATTTTGAGAGTAGCGGAATTAGGAAATTAGGTGAAGCACTTTTGAGAGATTCTTTGTAAACATAGCGGTTGAACTTAATTGTGGTAGCAACATAAACATGGTACTTAGTTAACTTGGCATGAACAATACTTTTGCAAGAGAGAAAGTTTAGAGAACATGACAATAGTTGAGGACCAGATTCATATGGAGCTGGTCCCCGCTCCAATAGACATTTGTATTATAGTTTCTCCCATCAAGAGAGACTTGGTCCAATACAATCTTTGTGTTCCTTGTGACCTACATGATGCAATGAAGATGGAAAGCTTCATGCATCACAAGCATAACATAAATTTGTAGAAAGCATTAACTACTCCAAGCCTCAGTCCCAAGGCCTCAAACACCTTCAAAGGTGGAGAGAGGTAGCGGGGAATGAGGGTAGGGAAGAGGAAGAAGAAACATTCCATAGGAGAAAGAAATAGTTCCTCACTTATCATTACTCTTCTTGCTAGCATACATAATAGCATAGTAATGGAGATGGAGAAGATGGCAAGCTTAAGCATTGAAGCATGGCTCTTGGTCGGATATGCATTCCATAGGCAAGAGTGTTAATGTAGGCTCTCACTTCTCACAAGCTTGGAGAAGGAGGTGGTGTTCCTCAACTTTCACCAAGTCAGAATTCCCTTTCAAATGAGTGTGTGTATGGAATATATCCCCCTAGCCAATCACATGCAGCATGCAGTCAAGTACATGGGTAGTCTTTTGACAAGTGTCCTCCTTATCCCTTAGAGAGAGAGAGAGCTTGAAAATATCTAGATATTTGTTGGATGGAAGTAGAATTTCATTGGACCCCTCTTTAGCCCAACCAATAGCATTCAAGCACACCATGTGGTTAAGCTTAGTGAGAGTCTGACATGTGTCCCATGTGCTCTTTTAGAATTCCCCTAACTTTGAGATTTTTATGCATAGAAAGTTTCTCAAGCAACTTCCTCATTAGGTATGTAGGTTCTCTTTTTGACTCAAGCATCTTACCCCCCATGCATAGGAAGCTTCTCAAGCAACTTCCTCATTAAATGTGACAAATACCTCAAGTACCTTAGTCATGAAGCATGACAAGCACCTTAGGTGGAGTTCCCACCTCAAGCTCAGCCCTAGTTTGCTTAAGGTCAAAGAACTTTTAGCACTAACCATTGGAGGTATGTAATGAAGTTCTTTGAAGGTTCATTATTTAACCTTGCTCTTTGATAGACCATCTCTCATTTGGGCCCCTTTACCATTGGCCCCATGTTGAGATAGATCTGTAAGCACATGTCTATATTCTAACCCTTGTTTCCGTTTATTATCCCATATTTAATGATCACTTTAATATGAGAAAATCATTTGGGTTGGTTAGATATTAGATATTTAATGACATACACATATTCTTGTATGCTTAGGAAAACTCTCTCTCTCTCTCTCTCTCTCTCTCTCTCTCTCTTCAAAATCCGTAAATTTTCTCTCTCTAGAAATTCTTGTGTTCCTTGATACTAGGTAGCATGCAACTCTTGCATGTATGAATTTTGCATGCATGAAGCCTTTAGGAATGACATGCATTTTTGAATTTCATAGAAATCTCACATGCATGCTCATTACGCACCAATACCTACTTTATCTGTGCATACATGAGTCTAGATGGGCAAGTATCATCAAAGAAATTACACATAATTATCCATAGGTCATTAGATTCAGTAAATTAGTGATTACATACTATAAAATCATATAATATCACAAAATTTACTAATCTGTAGTTAATTATTAATTAAATGTATGTATCTGATCAATGTTTTTATATCCCTAATTTATAATTTTAAAAATTACTTTGTACATAAGAAAAAATTATTGCGATGTTTTTTGAATTTTTAAAGATATTTTTAGCCTAAAATAATACTTTTAGGAAAAAAATAAATAGAAATTACTCTAGAAATAGGTAATTTCAACCTAGTAAAATTAAGAAAAAATTAGCAAATACCGTTTGGATTTTTTTTTGATATTTTTACAAAGAATCTCAAGACTTTTTCATCTTTGAAAATTTTCTTGATTTTCATGTGCATGCATAATTTTTATTAAGTAAATTTCTACTAAATTACCTATAAGAGCCAAATTTTCACTTGATTTCTAGGACAAATAGGTCCACCAGATCCTAGAAAATAAGTTATTAAAATATTAGATGTTTTGACTGAACTTAGCCTCGGACTCATCTTAGCACAAGGAACTTATTTTTTCCACTAATTCTATTTTTGAGATGCATAATGGCCCCCAAAGCCGCAAAAAAGAACCATAACGGAGCTGGCCCAAGCCATGCTCCAGTAGACGAGGCAAATCAGCCACCACAGTAGGACATTGTCATAAATCCAAATAAGGTACCAGTAATTTTAAGTTTTATACATCAAAGATAAGCATGACCCAGTGGAGCTTACGAAACCATAAGGAAAACACTGGTTGTATAAACCAAAACACATGTTGTTGTTAATAGAAACTTAGGTAGGAATTCTCTTTGATGTTAAGAATACTGCTTGCGTCAAGTTTGGATGTGAAGAAGAGTTAGATTGCATTTGAATAGAGACTGGATCAATTGGATGGCAGCTTGATGCCACGTCGGTGTGCGATGCGGGTTGGTGTTCATGTCGCGTTGTTGCACAATGCCGCGTTGTTGCGCGATGCCAGTTGGTGTCCATCCCGCGTTGTTGCGTGATACTGTGTTGGTGCACGATGCTAGGTTGGTGCTAGAAGAGGGCTGCTACCCTGAACTGAATAATTGATTATAAATGAGAAAACCTTTATACAAAGGCTCTGTTGGTGCAGAGGAAAATCCTGTTGTTGCAGGTCGGCCATGATCAGTCCTTAAGTCTAATAAGTAGGTTATTTTCAATAGAAATTGTTTGCAAAAAGATTGTCTTAGTGATGTTTGAAAATATTACTGTCAGAAGGAAAATCGTGTCACGAACTAATTAAGGAATTTCTTGTAAATGTTACATAGTGTGGTAGTAATTAAGAAACAAAGACAAGGGTGTGTGCGTGTGGGCTGGAAAGCGGGGATTGGTCTAGAACTAATGGTCTTGAACCAATCGTCGAACAGGTGGACCTGATAAGTCGGGTGCTTTCCACGAATGTAGACTTAAATGACGATATATAACGTAGAACTAAGTGCTAACCTTAGGGGATCGACTGATGGCTGTGTATTACACTCGATGAGGAAAAAAGGGCCAGTCTATGAACCAAGGGTTCTAGTTATTTGCGATTCCAAAACAAATAAGCAACCCCTTTTAGGGTGACCTCGCTAAAGGATACATAGAGTTAGGGCAGCTCACTTGTTTGTTCCTTCGCTTTGCATTGTAGAGTCAGAGCGGATGTTTTGAGCTCTCCCAGTCATCGATGTTAGACAATCGGGGACGTTACAAATGGTATCAGAGCCTAGGTTAAACTTAGGTTAATGATATGATGTAGATAGAAAGGCATTATTTTAATATCCATTATTTTCTGCTTATGATTTCTAAATTACTCTATTGAATTAATTTTGTATTCTTATGTATATATATATAACACGTTTTAGGATCAGCGTGAGGCATACATGTGATTTCAAATATTCAATATCATGTATTTGACTGCGTGCCGATCAAAGAACTACGAATTTAGGGAAACAGTCATGAGGATTGTAGAAGTATGGACCACTCCACATTTTACCAGGATCGAGAGAGGATGGTACAGAACCAGGTGGGTTCGTGGAGGCACTTTCACCATCACGGCCGAAGCCTAGGCAATTTGAGGAATGATAAAAGTGTTTGCTAGTCCGTGTGTGGTAGTGAAGCGTCTTTTTGTACTCATAACTGAAAAACCCCATATGATGTGTAGGAGTAGCTTTAGATAAGTGATTTGATTTTGATCTAGAGCCATTCATCATTGATTTATTTGGGAGTGCTTGTTTGTATTTAAAATCTCAAAAAAATAAACCTTTGAGGGAAAAATACAATAAACAAGTTTTTGTTGACATTTTGTCATGAATAATTGGTGTTGAGCATATAAGAAGGCATGTGCAAGAGGTCTGTTTAGAAAAATTGAAATTTTGTAAACTTGGACATCATACACGTATGGTGTCTCAAGAGGCATCTGGAGACCAAATTTGAAAAACTCGACTACATCAAAGTCTTTAGAAGGGCACTTTTACCCTAGGTACACAATGAGACTAGAGTTTTGACCAACTGTTAACACCTAGAAGACAAAAGATGGAGTGTCGAAAACCAAAAAAAAGATAAAATTGTGATTCTGAGCATATTTTTGCATGGAATTTGGTAATAGTGCTTGAAAACTAGTGCTAGAGACTTGGGGATGCTTGTAAATGGATTTAGACCAAAAATTCATCAGCAGACATCACATGTGTATGATGTTTGAAGGGTAATTCTAGCATCCAAAATGAACTTTTACCTTTATACCCATGTTTCCACACAATTTTTGAAAATGGAGGTAGAGCAAGGAGGGCTGCCAAAAAATAAACACCTTGGAAATCTGGGTCTCATAAAACTTGAGTGTTGCCAAACATCAAAAACCCTACATACACCAAATTTCATTTCATTTGGGCATATAGATTGAGTATTGAGAGGATTTTACTCTTTCAAGGGATTTCCTTGTCAAAAACTAAAAATGTTGTCCAATTTTGATTTCCAAAATTTGATGTGAGCACACGTGCATGTTGTCCATGCCAAGGGGCACTTGGGGTAGAAACAAAACTTCATTCTTACCACCTACGTGTATAATGTCCTAGAGGCCAAATCTGATGTCAAAAGACACATTTGAGTGCACCCTTGTGATCTAGATTATTTAGGTTAAAGTCTATTGACTTTGAAGCATTTTTGTGCTTGTAAAGGCCATAAGAAGGATCTAGACAAAGTGAATGTTTAAATTGACCATTGTGGGATGCATGTCTAACCTCACCATCCTATCTTATTGTAGTATTAGCGAGAACCACGATTAATTTGTCAAACCATGGGACAAAGCTGACTCGACTAGTGCATAGAGGCTACAAGAGGTTTTCAATCTCTCGGAGAACAACTAACAACTCGCATCTAACTCAGGCTACACTCAAGTGACTGAAATCACCAAAAGCCAATCGCTCATCGGCAAACAAATCACATCCATTACAGCATCAACTGACATCCAAACGTAATGAAACTTCTTGGACAAGTTTATAAGACCTAAGCACACATGCTTATGGTCTCAAATCTCACTTTAGATCAAGTTCCAAAATTGCGATTATTAACAGCAGTGGATTTTTGACTTATTCATTTTCGACCCAAAATGCATCTAAATGCTTAGCAATGATGCCCCAATACCCCGCATATGCTTAGTTTTTTATTTGAAAGTGTAAATTCCTAGTTATGATGAAATTAGGCCGCGGGTCGACGACAAAATATTGTGAACTGCTTACGTCAATGTGTAGAGCTCTTACCTGCGGTTGCAATGCAACAAACGCAATCGCAATGTGAGAACTGGAAAGGGAGTAGGAAGTGCGAGAAGGAGAGAAGTGAGCGCCGTTAGCTGAGGCTGTGTATTTCTTATCCAAAAACTTAATAAAATCTTTACAAAGTTGGCTTTTATACCTTATCCAAGGTCTAAAAATGTGTAATGTCCAGTGCCCAAGACCTTTGAGGCTCCACACTTATTGTATCTGCAACCCAGGTACACTAAGTGACCTATGCTTTACATCTTGGAACTCTTATTGAGCCCGTAACACATTAAAATATTACAATGGCTTGAAATAAATCAAGAATTTACAATACGTGACTATTTTGAGAAAACGTGTGATAAACGTTTAACCATTTCGAGAAAACGTGTGATAAATCGAGAATTTACAATACGTGACCATTTTGAGAAAACGTGTGATAAACGTGTAACTGCAATCTTTACTGCTTCTTCACTTTGGTCTTTGATGTGTATCTGTACGTCTTGGTCTTTAGCAGCTTCTGTTAACTGACGTTGGCTCAGTTAACATTCCCCCCTTCCTATTTTAGTGCCCGTCCTCGGGCACTGTTGAAAGGTGTCCATGGAGGCTATGGAAGGTTTTGATTGGTTGTTGATGGGCTGGTCTTCATGTTGTCGTTGGATTTGTTGATGAGGTTCAATTTGCTGCAGCATCTTCATTGGTTTGAATAGTTGATTTTGAGAGATGATGTTGCATTTGTACGTTGTAATAGCATAATGATGAGGTTGCTGTTTATTTATGAAAAGTATGTACAAGGGAAGTAGAATGATGAGGTTCTAAATTAGGGTCTAATACTTGGATGACCAAAGGGAAAAACCCATTGGGAAAAAAGTGCCTTTAGGATACACACATTATTGGAGTGCTTATTAGAATTGGAAATATTAATAAAGTACTCAAGGGATTATTTGCTGATAGATATGGAATTAAAAAAGGCAGCAAATATGAAAGGGTAGCATGATGGAACATGGGTTTGCCTGTTGTAGTCCACTCAAGGTGCATAGGTGGAAGCAAAAAAGAGTGTCTAATGCATATGTCCAATAATAGGACATCCTATTTATGCATACACATAAATGCATAAAAAAGAGTGTCTAATGCATATGTCCAATAATGGGACATCCTATTTATGCATACACATAAATGCATGGGAAACAATATGCTGTGCAAGAAGGATTTTGAGGGGTTATTCAAAAAGACGGTGTAGCTATAAAAGCATATGACATGGATTTGCAAGCTGGCACCCCTTTAAGAATGGTTTTCGTTGACGAGGATATGTGCTCTCATCTTATTGTGCATTGTGCGTGAGTGTTGGACTCTACGACACTCCACCATTTGTAAGTTAATAGACTTCAACTCTTATGCTCATCTCATCCAGCATGAGAAACATGACTTAGATATGCTCAACTCGTCCAACTTGAGCGTAAGCCTAATAACTACGACTCTTAGCACAGAGTTTGATATGACTTGAAGCTTTGGGACTAATGCTTTGCTCATTTTATGGCTCAGCAGCCCAACTCTGACTATGCCAAAGAGTGTTTTTTGCACCCTGGCAACTTGACCTTTTACATTCTTGAGCTTACTACAAACATTTCTTCAGGTAAAAGTAAGCTTGAATCCTCAAAAAGAGGGTTAGTGAAGGACCAAGTTGGCATTGAAGGTTTCTTTTGCCATACCTGTTTTATCATCTTTGAATCTGCATTATTGTTGGTTGGGTTGTCCTTCTTTGACTATGAAGACTCCATTATCTGTTTGATTCTCCAAATGGGCCTGTTGATATGAGTCTTTGATGTTGTTGTAGGCCTTTGTTGGCTGTCAGAATTTGGCTTTTGACTAGGAGCATTGGAAGACTTAGGAATCCAAATCTCTTGAGGACCTTTGTGTTGAATTTGTTAAGCTCTAGGTCTTGTTGAGCTCTTGAGATCTTCATGCAGGTTTGGACTAGTTGCATTTGGCTTGTGATTGACTGGTAGCCAAATCTTTGTATAGCCTATGTAGAATCCTTGTCCAAGAAGAACATTCTTTGAGATCCATCTTTGTTCTGTATCCTCTTGTGAGTTGTGGTAGACTTTAGCCTCTTTCGATGTTGTTCTGTTGTATACCTGCTTCTTAGGTATCCTAGGATATTGTCGAGGTTGATACCTTGTGGGCCTTCTTTCTTGGGAGGGACTTGACGTTACTTCATATGCCCTTACCTGAGGTTTTGGTACCCATATCTGTCTGTTACCTCTATAGTACTCTTGTTCCTTTAAGCTCCATTGTGATGCTATACATCCCATGTGTTTGTCTTTTTGTGTTGAATTCCTGTCTTTAATCCAAACTGGATCATTGGCTTTGACTAAACTGCTCAAAACAAACACTTGGTTGACTCTCTTTTGCTTTCTTGAGTACTTTGGCTGAAATATCTTTGCTTTTCTGGGTGTCTCCTTAGAGGTTTTAGTTGGGTCAGCAATTGACTTGAAATTTTGAAATTCTGACTTGCTTGAAGAATCCAATCCATGAGGGTTCTTTGATGTAGAGGCATATGTTGTCACACCTTCTTTGCTAATCGGTGGGAGTTCCACTTTAGCTTTACCTTTGTCTGCACGATTTGTCTTTGATTCTTGTGACTTTTGCAACTCTGAATCTGGCATTTTTTATTCTATTGAAGATCTTCGTCTTGATTTTGTGATGGTCTCATCTTGATCTAGCCGTGTCTCTATGGAGGGTGGCTTGAGACTCTGTTTTCCAATTTGACTTACATCAGCTGATTTAGCTGGCAATGTCTAATTCTTTGGGCTTCCTGTTTCTTCCTGGTTGTGTGCAACTTTGTTCTTCTTAACTTCTAGCTTTGGTGGCATTCTCTGCTCAATAGCTTCCGTGGTTGCTCTTTGCTCTATTTGATTTGCACTTGATATTTTCTAATTTGCTTTAAGCTCTTCTGACGTTCTATTCGATGGAGATGAATCATCTTCAATAATCTTTGCTTTGGCATCAGACTCCATTCTAACTGTGCTTGAGGACCTTGTGCTGTCGTCCGCGGGTGACCAGTCTTGGTCTTCATTCTTTGTTGGTTTTGAAGACTGCATCTTCATTGAATTCTGTATTTCTAACATCTTCTGGGCCATTGGCATTCCCATTATGATGTCTTTTGGCATATCCTTTGCTGTGATCACGTGGAATTGAGCTATCATGATTTGTGAACTTACTTCAATGGTGGTGGAGATGATTCCCCAACATTCTGCTTGTTTGTCTCCAGATATGCTCACAGATTCAGGAGCATCTTCCAGCTGTGGTTGGTCACATCTTTTCCAAGTGCAAAAGCACATGAGCTTCTTATCTAGCTGAATATCTAGCTTTACTTTTTTTGATAGATTTTCTTCATGCTCACCAACAATGTTGCACTTGATCGTCTCAGGATTTCTTTCTTTATTGACTGCTTTTGTTATGGTGTCCTTTGGTTGAGATTTATCTGCATCTTCTTTGGTTTGATCACCTGCTTCAATTGATGTTGACTCATTTTTTTTGTAATACCGCACCTTTTTCTTGCAATTGTTGAGCATTGTGTGCCTGCATTTGAGTAACTTTTGATCTTAGAAGATCTATTGTACTTTCTGGCAGAATCTGTCTCTTCAGAGGAGATTTTGGTGGTGACCTTTGTGTAGCCTTTTGGAGTTTAGCTCTCATTGATTTTGACTTTTTTGTCACCTGTTGTGGCAACTTGAGGGTTTGCATCATCTTTAGATAGTTTTTGACTTCAGTCGTACCATCCACATGGGTTTGTACAAGATCATGATCTTGTTGATATTCATTACCATGCGTATCTTGATATGCATACGTGAGCTTGGTCTCATGCAACTGTTTGAACACTATGGGATTTTTTGGCTCTTGACTTTGACTCGTGGAGATCAACTAAAACTTTTGTCCCTGATGATCTTCATAGAAGAATTCAATGGAAAACTTCCAACAACCATATGATCTTTCAATGGTTTTTGCTTTGAAGGGGTCTGTTGGCTAGAAGTTCTTGGGCTTCTAACTGGTGTAGCATTTTCTGGTACTAGAGCTAAGCTTGATGAATTTGCAGCTCCCCCATTCCTAGGGTGATCACTATAGCCTGCTTCATTATGAGAGCTCAAAATTGTTTGGCTCTGGTTGAGTCTCACCTTTTGGGATTGTGAAGGTACATTTTTGGGTAGCACTATTGATGTTTGGCATCTGTAAACCTTCTGCATAGTTTCCTATGTATCTTCGTGAAACATGACAAATTATTCCCCAAGTCAAGCTGTAGATAGCATTATCTTTGCCCTGATATTGTCTATCACATGGGTCTCCTATGATATGAGCTTCTGTTGTTTCAAGACCCAAGGCATCATAAATGCTAGACTCTCGTCTATATCTACGACTATTTTGGTTGAAGTATATGCTCGTTTGGTCACAATATTAAAGCTTTATTTCCAATAGAGGAGAATTTGGCTCTGAACAAATTTCTGGGTTCACTTGGGTAATATCCTTCAACTCTAGAGACGATAGACTATAATAGATTCTTTCCTCTGAACTGAACGATCCTTTCTAATCTATCACTGGATGCACTTCTATGAGCTGGTATGTGGGCCGTTCAAACACTGGTTGATCCTTTTTGTATAGTTTTCCTTTTTGGTCTACATAGTGTGCATATGAATTATGTGTACCATACAAAGCTAGCATCATTCTCTTTGATGTGTCCTTAGACTCGTGAATGATTGCAAACTTGTGTCAGTGGATGCAAAATCATTTGCAAAATTAACAATCTTTTCAACCTTTGGTGATATATCGACACCTTTACTAAATTCATGCAGGAATTTGTTGTTCAACGAATCAATTTTAAGGCTTTCAGGTGCCTGTGCATCTTTATGCTGATTTTGTACTCGCAGTGTTTTTATCGATGCTTCTAATGGTAATGCAAAATCATCAGATTGCATTAAAAGTGACGAATTAAATGCACTTACATCGAGATTCGCATTTCTAATTTTCTCTGTACCTTGCTTGGCGGTTGATATGTCCCTGTTGTCAAGATTTCTTGGACAATCTTCAAAAAAATGTCCACCTTTTCTTCCACAATCTGGGCAATACGCCATGACTGGTGGTATTTCATTTGGTTCTGTCAAGTCAAGCTCTAGTTGAGAAGTTTTTGCTTCTATGTTGGCTAAGTTGCCAGCATCTTGTTTTAAAACACTAAGCATCAAGTTGTAGAATGCTCCATCTTGACCTTTGTACCGTCTTTGGCTCGGTTCTCCAATTAGACCGGCTTCAATTGGTTGATCTATTGGATCTTTCATTTGTGGTTCTTGATTATAGATATGACTACTGTAGTCCATGTACAATGACCCTGATTGCATATGCACTAACTGTATGTTTTGCTGGCTTGTGCAGATTTTTGGATTAACACTCGGGTTGACTATCTGAAATTCTATCTGCACTTCATCTTTGAGCTTGCAACACCTGGCTCCAATGAAGTCTGTGAACGTTTGGGAATTTTTTGAACCTGGCTTTACTCTGATCAACAGGATCTTGGCTCCTGTGTTGCTTTTGTTGTTTATCAAGTATCTATGGCCTTTTGAATCTATATACAAGACTTTATCTCCATTGTAGCCATAAAGCTATAAAATATACTCTGTTGAATTGTACCTGTGTTACCACTGCTACTGGCTTGCTCTGATGTACTTGAAATCTCAGCTCAAGATGATTCTATGTCGACTGGTTCTGTAAAAACTGTCTCCTAGCAGATTTTGGTATTGATTAGCAAAAAAAAATTTGCTCGGGTTTGATAAGACTGCTTTTGCCAAAGTACTTTTGGCAGGTGATTTCTCTTAGACTCACAAGAGTTGATTAAGTCTAGCTCAAAAGTGTCAGAATTGATTACAGTCTTTGAAATGATGAAAATCTAGGCCTTGAATAACCTAACCTGCAGATTAGATTGTTATCCCTGTTTTCCACTTGACTTGAATTCAGCTCTTGTCAATCTCCCAATTCTTTGCCTGCAAAACCTGGTTCTTCAATCTGAGCTAAGTGAGTCAGCAAATGAGATTTTCAATTTCTATCCTTACAAGGAGGTAAAGCACTAATCTGCAACTTGAAACTGAGTTAACATGTACCAATTTGGATCCGATGGAACCCAAAATTGACCAGTGGCGTTGTATTATGTTGTTCTAGCACTGTACAAGCTCAAAAGTCCAAAATCTTGTTTCTGGGGCTCAAAAGTAAATAATTCCGATTATTTACTTTTCTCAGTTTCTACACTTTTTAGGCTTGTTTTGCCAAGTAATTACCTTGTTGTGGTCTCTGAACAATTTTGTTGACTTTGATCAAGATTTGTCCAAGTTATCAACTGTTTAGTGTCTGCAGACTCTGATTCCAAGAATCTGGCTAAAGTCTCAATTTTGTGATCCAAATTTGATTTGTGGAGTCTACTTGATATGCTTGAACTTGTGGTATACTCAGTTGTGCAAAATTTCTCAATTCTGGAGCAAATGTAAAAAATCACGATTATTTACTACATGTTTTGTTTTTTGGTGAACTTTTTTTCCCTCAAAAGTAAATAATCGCGATTATTTACTTTTGGTAATTTTTGGTCATCTGAGCATGTATACTTGTTTAACACATCAATATAAACCTATGAGTCAAGTTTCACTGAATTTGAACAAGATTTACCAAGTCACACTCAAGTTCTCGCCATTCAGTACAGATTTCAGTTTTTATCAAGGTTTTGGTCTGTTTTGTGATCCAACTTCATGAGCCTTCACAAAAGATGTTTGCAATCATGCTTGGAGTCTATGGTATCAACCTTGATCAGTTTTGAGCCAAAAGTTAATAATCGCGATTCTTAGCTTTTGACCTAAAATGACAACTTTTTTCAATTTTTTAAGAGAAGAGTCTTTTTATGATCTAATTTGAGCCTATGAATCAAGTTAAAACTTAATTTGAACAAGATTCATCAAGTTAGACTCAATTTCTCGACAATCAGTACAAATTTCAGTTTTTGTCAAGTTTTTGGTTTGTTTTGTGATCCAAACTCTATGAGCATTCACAAAAGATGTTTGCAATCATGCATAGAGTCTCTGGTATCAACCTTGATCAGTTTTGAGCAAAAAGCTAATAATCGCGATTATTAACTTTTGACCTAAAATGGATAATTTCTTCAACTTTTTTCAGTGGACAGTCTTTTTATGATCTATTTTGACCCTATAAATCAAGTTAAAACTTACTTTGGACAAGATTCATCAAGTTTATCAACTGTTTCGTGTCCGCAGACTCTGATTTGAAGAATCTGGCTTAAGTCTCACTTTTGTGATCCAAATTTCACCAAATTTGATTTGTGAGGTCTACTTGCTATGCTTGACCTTGTTGTATATCCAAATATGCAAGATTGACAATTTTTGGAGCAGATGTAAATAATTGCAATTATTTACTTCTGCTAAATTTTTGCAAGTTTTTGTTCCAATCTTGACACAGATCTATTAAGCACCTCAAGTTAAGGTCTCTAGCCAAGTTTCATAAAGTTTGGACAAGTTTTGGTCAAATGGTCATCAATTTTCCGTCCGAAGACTTACTTTGTAAATTTAGTCACAATTTTCAATCCAATGATCCAAATCTTACCAAATTTGGTTTGTTGGCTTATTACAACATGGTAAAACTAGTGGTATGTTTACTTGGTCAAAAAAGTTGAAAAATGGAGCAGATATAAATAATCGTGATTATTTACAACGGACAACTTTTTTCATCTTTTTGACCAACTGAGCATATACACATGTTTATCACATCAATATAAGCCTATGAATCAAGTTTCATCAAGTTTGGACAATTTTTTTCCCAATTTACACTGAAGACTCAAAAAGTCAGTATAAACTTTAGTTTTTACCCAGTTTTTTGCCAGTTTTGTGATCCAAATCTTTTGTGCCTTTACAAAAGTTGTTTGTAAACATGTAATGAGTCAATGGTATGAACCTTGGTCAAATCTGAGCTGAAAGTTAATGATCGCGATTATTAACTTTAGGCCCAAAACTGACACTTTTTTGAAGTTTTTCACTGGACAGTCTTTTCATGATCTATTTTGAGCCTATAAATCAAGTCAAAATTTAATTTGGCCTAAAATGTCAAAAAAAAGTAAATAATCTGAGTTTTGGTCAACTCTTGAAATTTTTACCTCAAAGTGTCCTTGAGCTTACTCACTTGTTCATACAACTTTTAGGCTTACTGTCTAGTTGGATTGACTGGTTTGGAGTCTTTTCGTGCTATTTTTAGCCTAGACCTGAAACTCTGCAACTTCACATAAACAACTCACAGATGATTCGCTTGGAGTGAGCAATGTTCAGAAATCCACCTCGGATTCTACTTACCCTACTCCTAGATTCTCATGCAATGGAGTTATGGAAAGTGTCCACAAACACTAGTTTTCTTGTTTTTTATGGTTTCTTGAGCATTGATCTTAAGACTTGTCTCGCCTTTCAATCATTCTCCAAATCCTAATCTAAATCTACAATTCTACAATCCTAAAGGCACTTAGCAAGTACGATTACTTCCAAGCTACCTCTACACAGCAAAAGACGACAATCTTAAGCTATGAGATTTCTAAAAATAAAGTTTTACTCTAGGTGAACCTAGAGGAAGTTAATGGACAACTACACAAGACGCTCGTGTTCTCCCTAGTTTAGGTCTATTCGTCCCTGGCAGCGGTGCCAAATGTTGGATGCATGTCTAACCTCACCATCCTATCTTATTGTAGTATTAGCGAGAACCATGATTTATTTGTCAAACCATGCGACAAATCTAACTCGACTAGTGCATAGAGGCTACAAGAGGTTGTCAATCTCTTGGAAAACAACTAACAACTCGCATCTAACTCAGGCTACACTCAAGTGACTGAAATCACCAAAAGCCAATCGCTCATCGGCAAACAAATCACATCTGTTACAACATCAAATAACATCCAAACATAACGAAATTGCTAGGACAAGTTTATAAGACATAATCACACATGCTTATGGTCTCAAATCTCACTTTAGGTCAAGTTCCAAAATCGCGATTATTAAAAGCAGTGGATTTTTGACCTAGTCGTTTTTGACCCAGAATGCATCTAAATGCTTAACAATGATGCCCCAATACCTCGCCTATGCTTAGTTTTTTATTTGAAAGTTTAAATTCCTAGTTTTGATGAAATTAGGCCACGGGTCGGCGATGCCAAAAGCTACAAACTAGTGTGAACTGCTTACGTCAATGCGTAGAGCTCTTACCTGCGGTTGCAATGCAACACACGCAATTGCAATGTGACAACTAGAGGGAGTAGGAAGCACAAGAAGGAGAGAAGTGAGCGCCGTTAGCTCAGGCTGTGTATTTCTTATCCAAAAACTTAATAAAATCTTTACAAAGTTGGCTTTTATACCTTAGCCAAGGTCTAAAATGTGTAATGTCCAGCGCCCAAGACCTTTGAGGCTCCACAATTATTGTATCTGCAACCCAGGTACACTAAGTGACCTATACTTTACATCTTGGAACTCTTATTGAGCCCGTAACACATTAAAATATTACAATGGCTTGAAATAAATCGGGAATTTACAATACATGACCATTTTGAGAAAACCTGTGATAAATGTGTAACTCCAATCTTTACTGCTTCTTCACTTTGATCTTCGATGTGCATATGTACGTCTTGGTCTTTAGCAGCTTCTGTTAATTGACGTTGGCTCAGTTAACAACCATATCTAGCACAAAAATTGTTGGATTTGAATTTTGAAAGTTATTGTGGATTACTAGTGAGGTGGGAAGATCTCTGGAGTGAATTTTACTTCATTCTGACCAGTTAGACATCATATGCATATGATGTTTAAAGGTCAATTTTAAGGACCAAAGTTGACATCAGAGCTTACCAATGTGTTAAGCACCACAAGACAAGATTAGAGACCAAGTTTGGGCTAGTTTTGAGCACATAGACATCATCCGCGTATGATGTCTTAGGTCAAGATCTGAAGGTCCAATTGCACTTATGACCACATAGGAAATTTGGAAATGATGTGTTAAGATTTTTTGCAAAATTTCATCTCATTTGGACATATATCTTTGGATCTAAGGAGATTTTTTCAGATCCAAGAAGGTAAAGGTGAAAAAGTGGTGACTTTGAGCATTTTTGACATCCAATTTTTTTTGTGAGCACATATTCTTATCAAGGAGCACCTTGGGTAGAAGCATAAGTAAAATGTGAGCCAAAAGACTTCATATGTGTATGATGTCTTTGAGGCCACATCTAGGTCAAATCAGACATTTGAGTATACCATATTGTCCTAGAGCATAAAAGAAGTCCTTAGCCAAAATTTCATTGCATTTGGAGCAAATTTGGACTAAAAAGTACCAAAAGATGGAAATTGGGCAAAATTTTGTATTGACCATAACTTGCACAAAAGGTGTTGGATTTGAATTCTAAAACTTGATGAGAGTTGCTTGAGTGATAAAAAGTCTTTGGGATAAAACTCACTTCATTCTGGCACAAAAGACATCATATATGTATGATGTTTGAAGCCCCAAATTTGAAGTCAAAACGTGCATATGACCTTACAAAAGTGTTTGTCATTACTCATCACAAGATAGGCTTAGAGACCAAGTTTCATTCAATTTGGATCACTTTTTGGCTTAGTTAACCTCCTAGAGCAGCTGCAAGCAACCAAATAGAAAAAGGAGTTATAGACCTTTATAAAAGTGTCAGAATCACAAACTGAGACTTGGAGTGGTTAGAGTACATCAAGGAGAGTCTAAATTAAAGTTTGGATTAATTCTAAGCCAGTAGACATCATATGCGTATGAAGTCTCCAGGCACAGGTTGTCTGTTTTGGCCATAACCTTAGCTCCCGATATCGGATTCAGAAACTTTTTTTATCAAAACAAATCTCTAGACTAGCTCTACAACATTTAGTATGACCCATGAACAACAATGAAAACCCCTTTGGTTCACTCATTGTTGGTCGAGCGAAAACGTCGTTTAAGGCCTCAAAATGCATCCAGAAGTTAGGGGTGTCTAAAAGTGATAATTTGAGAGAATTGTGAAAAAACGGTCACGATTTTGCACATAGTTTCAACTTTTCCCTAACCAAAGCACTTGAACACGTTGGAATAAGTATCCTTGTATCAAGCTAGAGCTGTTAAGCCCAGAAACCATGTCTACTTTATATTCAAATTCAGCTTATACAAGCTTCAAGATTCCAGCGAGATAGAGGAGCATCCACCCATAATGGATCTTCCAAACTTGCAATTGATAAAGACCAATTTTGTTGAGAGATTTTGAATGACAAATCCTGAAAAGGACTATATAGATACATTGACGACAGTGAGGTCAACCTTTATAGGTGCTTAGAGCCATACCCAAGAGAGCTGACGGATTATAAGCTCTTATATGTCTATACATACAGAGTCGATTTTCATTGGAAATCTATAGTTGTTGACAAGTATGGACAACAATACAGAGCTATAGAAAGAAAAAACCCACAAATTGCATTAGAAATAGGTGGATATTTGGTCTATGAGGGACCACAGATACCCCCACCAAACACAAGAATTCCAAAGAGGGAGCCACTTGGACTCCCTTCTAGAGCGATAATGAGATATGAAATGATCACAAAGATGGAACGACATGCCTCCTCAAGTGAATATCCCTAATGGAACAATCTCCAAGAGAACAACCAATCCCTTCGAAGAAGAACCTAGCCATAGTAGAAGGCCTAAAATGAGAGAAGGATTGGGAGAGTCTATGATTAGACTTGTAGACAATTGACGAGTTAGACTGTCCCAAATCCAAAAATGGGTAAACAGGTGATACTCCAAAGATAGAGATTTGAGAGATCATATAGCGGCTTTCAAAAGAGTAATTAGAGCAAGTAGTTACAGGAGTGCAAGCTAAAAATGAAGGTGATGAGAACCCAGAGATAGATAAAATGAATGACACCACAGTTCAAGTAGTTACAAGAGTGCAAGTTGAAAAGGAAGGTGATGAGAACCCAGAGATAGATAAAATGGAAACATACGCGAGTCCAAAGATGGATGAGCCAAAGACCAACACACTTAGTAAAAAAACCAAGAACAAATACAATACTTAGAAATCTAGAAAGGCTAGGATAAAAGCATGTAAGGAACAAGAGTAGAAATCCCTAGCTAAGGATCTTATCCAAGTTAAAGAGAAGCCCTTCAAAGCAACAAAGATGAGAGAAACACATGGAGTGGTGAGGCCCATACAACCTCCACAACTTGTGTTCATACCTAAAGAAAGAAGGTATGAGATGGACAAAAGGACATTGCGGTTCATTTTGAATAGAGGCTTAGCTAGGTCAAAGCTTGTTTATAGCCAAGAGGAAATCCAAGAAGAAGATCCTCAATTAGAGATAGAAACACAAAATCCGTGACAACCACTTGGTCAAACAATGTCCTTAGATGGAGATCACTCAAGTGAATGCCTATTGTTTTGACTATGGTGTCATTCACTTGATCCTCGACTCTTCAAAAACCCAAACAAATTTAGAAAGATCACAACGGATGTCTCAATAAATTTTCAGCTACCGAGTAGCTTGAAAAAAAAAATGTTGTCCTAGTTTAAGTAGTTACAAGAGTGCAAGCTGAAAAGGAAGGTGATGAGAACCCAGAGATAGATAAAATGGAAACATACGCCAGTCCAAAGATGGATGAGCCAAAGACCAACACACTTAGTAAAAAACCAAGAACAAATACAATACTTAGAGATCTAGAAAGGCTAGAATAAAAGCATGTAGGGAACAAGAGCAGAAATCCCTAGCTGAGGATCTTATCCAAGTTAAAGAGAAGATAAGACAACATGAATAAAGAATTGCACCTTCTCTTACGCAGGCATCTCAAACTCTAGGAAAACCATCCCTGGAGGAGAAACCAAGAAGTCCTAGTTCAGGAGGATTAGTGTTGGTCGAGAAGGTTAATGAGTCATTAGATGCTTTCTTGAAAGCCTATGAAGTGCGTCTCAAAAAAAAAAAAACCAAGAACAGAGGTGGATGACATATCCCTATGCAGAAGTAGAAAAGAAAATTCTTGAAATGTGTCAGAAAATGATTCAAACAGCACAAGCTTTACTAGAATCACCAGTTGGAAAACCTAAGGATGTGATCCTTGTCCCACCTACACCAATAATCCCACCAAACCAAGAACAAAAAGAGTTAGATTCTAGTCATGAACACGTACCAAAGCTCAAGGACCGAGCATCAGAATCAAGGATAGTATTGAATACCATCGATAACTCTTTCAAGGGATTTAACCTAGCTATACATGATGGTTGTAAAGAAATAGATGGTCTTGAAAAACTATGGAAACAAGTCAGAGAGGCCAATGAAGTGAGTGAGCTAAGCAGATGAGTAAACCAGATGGGTGATGGAAGAGGAGTGTCTCTTCCACCAATAGAGGAAATTGAGGCTGGAACTCAAATGAATCTAGAAGTCCAATCATATTGGGAAGACAAAGGATCTGTACAGTCTATGGATAGTCAACCCCATTCGCTACGAACACTACCATCCTATACAAGAGAGCACGAGGCCAAGTCAGATGTTTTTGTAGTCCCAGCACAGAGACTGTCTTCCAACAAGGTCATTGATTCAAAAGGGTTGATAGACATTTTGTTGACACCTACAGTAATGTTAGCCGAGTTTCTCAAAATAAGACCAAACATGTGGACTACTGCTAGAAAATGCCTAGAGAAATTTTCTCTGAAACCCAACAACTCAAATACAAGAAGGGATCAACTCATCTCTTTGATAGCTTGAAATGCCTCAGCTAAACACTAGGCCAATGCCATTAAACAAGGTACACGAGTACTATGAGGGCGAATATGGAAACACCACTCTTCCTGTGGAATTGCAAGGTGTATAAACCATGGCAATCCTTGACAGCGGAGTTGGCGTTGCCATTGCAACAAAAGAGATCTAGAAAATATGGAGAAAAACATTAGTGAGGTCTACCAGGATGAAATTGTAGCTTGCAGATGGACACATGGTTAATCCCATACGACTGTTTCAAAAAGTGGTTGTTACTTCTTGTGGAATTGAATATGAGCATACATTTTCTATTGTTGACTTTGGCAAGAAAAACAACTATGAAATCATTCTAGGAGGACCATTCATACGACAATTAAAGATGGTCCAACATTGGGGTTAGACCATATCTACCTGAGACATATGGATTCCACAGCTTAAGTTCTGGCAATTTGAAAAAAAAAGGTGGTGGGACCGTGGCCACACACCCATTATCATTGGTGTACAAAGTATATTCCAAAAGCATCTTTCACCCTGAAGGGCCCTTTTGGGGTCCATATTTTCCCTA
>NC_140956.1:11992500-12045000 GCF_014529385.1 Adiantum capillus-veneris
TGTAGAATCTAGATTCCTCTGATGCTAATCCCCAAGAGGACCAAGGGCATCAACAAGTGGGTGATAGTGTTAATCCAACTATGGATGCAGTGAATCAGAATCCCTCAAAAATTAAAGGTAAGGGAAACTCTCAGACCAGTGGTGAAGGCTTTGAGGGTGAGGTTATTGTGGGCACTATTGAACTTGAGAACTGGTTCAAAAATCTACAAGATAGAGCGGTGACTAGTCTTTGTCACAATAGACCACCAGTTGAAGTCCTCAAGCATTGGATCTCTCAGGAGTGGGATGCTAGGAATTTGTTTCCTTCTCAAATTCAATATCTCCCTAACAATTATTATTTTTTATTTTTTACAAAAAGTAGAAATTACTCTCCAAGTCATTAGCAAGGGACAATGGCTTGTAAGTAATACCCCTTTGTCTGTCTTCAAGTGGTATAATGGTTTGGACCCCAAGGGAAGAAGCCCTCCAATGGAATAAACTCCAAATGGGATCTGCAGCTACTTATTGAGGTTGACATAGAAGCCCTCTTAGAGAGTGTATCTCTCTCAAGGACCAGTCTAGTCAAGTCCTACATACTGAGAAAATTGTCTACAAAAACCTTCCAACTGCATGCTTTCACTATCGCAGACAAGGTCACCTTATCATGGAATATCCATAACTTGCAAGTAAGGTCCCGAAAGAAGCAGAAAAAACTAAACAAAAAGGATACAAATCAAGGGTTCCAATGGGTGAACACAAGGGGAAATCCTAGAAATAGGGCTCCCGAGAGAAATAATAACAACATTCATGTCAATAGATGTGGGGCACTTCTAGATGAAGTTTTTGACCCATCATCTAGTGATGGAAAAGAAGAGGCTTTGGTAAATATCTCCTCTTCCCTTTCTGACAAGGAGGCTCAGGAAGAATAAGCCTCACTTGGTCCATCCCCAACCAACACCCCAAATCCTCAAGTCCCTTTGATCCCTCCTAACAATCCTTCTAAAAATCCCAAAGGGTTATCCTCAGACTCTGAGGACTCTAAGGAAGTTGAAAATTGTGTTAATGCTACTCAGATCAACTCTCATGTATCGAACTCAGAAGGTCATACTCTCTTTGAACTGGATGCTAATGACTTTACAAAGGACATCCAAGAGCATGACAATGAAGATCTTAATAAGCTTTCTCATTCACCCATAAATTATGTGGACATCCTTATGACTCGATTGGAAAGCTAACAGGAAAAAGGAGAAGTCTTTTGATCTTAGCAGATTATTTTCTTCTTCACCCAACAAGCCTTCAAAAAATTTTAAAAAATGAATCAATCTATTACAGGGCTTTCATTGATGAATTGTAAGGGTCTCATTGACCCATCTCAAGCTATATGCATTAGAAATTGGATACCTAACCTGGATTTGCAACTTGATTTTATTTATCTGCAGGAGGTGAATCTCCAAGGTCAACTTTTAAACCATAATCTCTAGAGAATTAGAAAGTCCCAAAGTGGTTTGGCTCCAGTCATTTTGTAGGCAAAGGAGGGGAAGTTCTGGGTAGAGATTCTAGCGTTGAGCATTTCATCATAGGCATTCTCCATGGACAATCAGGCACTAGGTGGTGGTCTCTTTTAAGGAACCTCTTAATTACACTCTCTTTGCATTTATGCATCTAGCTCCATTTATGAAATGGTCTCATCTGGTAAAAAATCAATGATTTACCTAACCCTCTTATGCTTGTAGGTGACTTCAATATGGTCACCTCTATAAAGGATAGGTGGAAGTCTATAGGTCGGGTCATTCAAGGGAAAGAAAATTGAATCTAGGAGGAGTTGTATGGAAAACATGCTTTGATGGATGTCTCAAAGGACACTGGTTTTACTTGGGCTAACAATCATTTGGGAATTCTTTTTAGATATGGAAGGCTGGATAGATTTTACATGACAATAGACTTGGTACAGGAGCCCCGGTTGGTTAGATGCAAAGTGGGCTCATTTGTAATATTATTTGACCACAAATCTGTGAATTTTGAACTTCATGGAGGTGAGCACAAATTTACATGTGGTTGGACTCATCTTGATAGCTCTCTATTTAAACTCCCTTCTATTCAAGAAAAGGTTCACAACATTCTTGAGATTGCTTTCTCTTCTCATGCTAATGCACTCAGTGCATGGGGTAAAGCTGTCAAAGAAACCCAACAAGCCCTTACTCAATTTAGAAAAATGGCCAGAGAAATTAGGTCTCACAGAAGAATGATGATTAGTGAGAAAATTGATTTGGTTGAGGCTAATACCCTTATTGAATCCTCATCCCTTGATCTTATATCTTTAAAACACAAATTGAGGAAGAAAGGGCTTCTTGAAGCCCAGGGTGCCCTTGCTTGGACCATGCAGTTTTGAGCAAGGAAGATTGACAAGCCCAACCCTCATATGATTTCATTGTTGAAGAAAATGAAGTGTAAAGATTTTATTCCTTTGCTGCATAAGGAAGATGGAAATCTCTATAAAACTCATTAGAAAAATGTGAAAACTATCATGCTCTGTTTTCCAATATTTTCTCTAATACCTTTTTGAGAAATAATGATATTACTAATGCTAGAGCAAAGATTGTTGCTACTAGGAAAAAAACAAACCTTGCCCATCCGGAAAAAATATTGAACCTCCCTTTACCAAAGGGTGAGATTAGAGAAACTATTGGAGAGCTTAAGCTTGTCAAAACTCCTGGTCTTGATGGTATTCCCAATAAATTTTACTTCTTGTATAAAGATTTATTGGCACGCTTTCTCATGTTGATCTAGGAAGAAGCCCTGGCTCTTGGAACTCTGTCTCCTTCAATCAGAGATAGTGTCATAAAACTTATTCATAAGAAGGGATCGAGGGAGGAATTGTAAAAATGGAGGCCAACTACATGCATGACTTCTGTATATGATAATTTTTCTATGGCCTTAGAAAGAAGAATAAGTCCCCTCATGGATCATTTTATCTTGAAAAAACAAAAATGATTTATCAATGGAAGATACATCTTGGATGCCATCATATCTATTTGAGAGGGTATTGATAATGTTGAAGAGAAAAATAGGACTTTATTTTCTTCAAGATTGATTTTGACAAGGTACATGATAGAATAGAGTGGGACTTCATCCTTTAGAGCATGCAAGATATGGGGATGGGCAAAAGATTCATTAGATTTGTCCACTTACTTTTTGGGAGCTCTACCGCTAGAGTCTGTGTTAATGGGACCTTGACCGATATCATTTCTCTACACAAGTCTATTAGACATGATTGTCCCTTGTCCCCATTGCTCTATGCAATATCATCTGAGGATTTGGGATGGCTAGTTAGGGACATATTTAACTAGGGCAAAATAAGGGCATTTCTATTGAAGGAAAATTTGATTTCCTTTGTCTCCAACAATTTGCAGATGATACCAATGCATTAGTGAAAAATGACACTCAGTCAGTTGAAAAGTTTTGGGAGTGCCGTAACCTCTTTTGTCTTGCAAGTGGATCAATGATTAACCATTCTAAAACAGGTTATATTGTATCTGAAGGTACCTATCCACTCATAGATTTACAAGCTCGATGTAAACCTATTTTGGATGGGAAAATTTTAGATTGCTTAGAATCCCTATGGGATTTAATGTTTCCTTTGATCAAAAGTGGAACTGGGCCTTGGAAAAAATCAAGAAAATACTATTTTCTTGGCAACATCGCTAGCCTAACCTTTCAACAAGGATATTTGTCTAGAATCACTACTTACTTTCTTCCCTTGTCTCTTTTTTAGCTTTATGTCAGCCTTCACAATATAAGTTGAACAAACTCTATACTATCAGCAAGAAGGTTTCTTTGGGGCTACACTGAATTTTTCATCAGTAGAGTTTCTAAGTTTCTTGGCAGACACGTTGTAAGGTTAAAGAGTTTGGAGGGTTGGGCATTTTGACCATTCAACCCTTGTCCAAAAAGTCGTCACTTTCTTCCCTTGTCTCTTTTTTAGGTTTCTGGCATCCTTCACAATATAAGTTGAACAAACTCTATACTATCAGCAAAGGAAGATTTCTTTGGAGGCTACACTGAATTTTTCATCAGTAGAGTTTTTAAAGTTTCTTGGCATACATGCTGTAAGGTTAAAGAGTTTGGAGGGTTGGGCATTTTGAACATTCAACCCTTGTCCAACAAGTCATCAAGAAAATGGATCCTGAGAGCCTCCACTTCCTCAAATTCTTGGGCACTGTTGATTAAAATAAATATCTAGAACTTCCACCTAAAGGATTACAAAGCTTGGAATGGTCTAAATTTTTAGAAAGTGGTGTTTTCCAATGATAACTTCCTCATATTCTTTGGGCATTGTTGATTAAAATAAATATCTAGAACTTCCACCTAAAGGAATACAAAGCTTGGAATGGTCTAACTTTTGATAAAGTGGTGTTTTCCAATGCTAACTTTACCCCAAGGGGTTCTAACCTTGTGTGCAAGTTTTGGAAAGCTTGGAATAAACAAAAAGTTGAATGGACTCCTCCCATTGAATGGTCATTCTAAAAGTGATTCTAGATGCATGACTCTATATGGTTTGGTTGGCAAGCTAAGGTCTAATGGTTGGAGTTTAATCAGAAGGGACCACTAGTGTTTTGAAGCAAGATTTCAAGGTGCTGGAAGGATGTGTTCAAGGATGATGCTTGGCTCTCCAACACCCAGCTCTTACACCAGTTTTAAATTTCTCAAGGTTTTGCAAACCTAGTACCAGCTATAGTCAAATTTAGATTATGCAAAAGGCTTCACAATATTACTTCAGGGGCAATACTTTTTCTCTGTTCAAGGTCTATAAAAACATCTATAAATGCAAAGAGAACTTAGAGAAAATTGAATGTTAGCTAGTCTCAAAGATTAACAAAAGGTGGGGGGTCTCTTGTAATGACAAATAATGGAGCTATAGATTTCAATGCATATGGTCATATCCTCTCTTCATTAAGCACAATTTCTTGGTGTTTCTAATATTACACGAGGTTTCTAGACTTGTTCAAATGAAAAAGCTATTGGTGTATCTGATGGAATATGCAAAAGCTATAAGGTGCATGAGGAAACCTAGCATTATCACGCAATGATTAAGAGTCAAAATATGCTAATTTGAGGACTTCGTTCTATTGTACCAAAAAATGATAGATAATTTATCATTAAATTTATTACACCCACTTGATTAGCATAAGTTATCAAGCTTGACAAAAATAGAGAGAGAGAGAGAGAGAGAGAGAGAGAGAGAGAGAGAGAGAGAGAGAGAGAGAGAGAAAGTGGTGAATGGGCGCCATGACAAAACTTTCCTTAGAATACAATATACAAAATGTTTATAAATCATCTTCCAAAAGATCTTTACAAGTAGAAAACCCATGGTTCCCGAATCAACAAAGAGAGAAATTGAGTTTTTGTTTGTGGATGTGCTAGCTTTATCATCTTTAAACTCATCATCTTCCATCTCATCATTGTTATCATGACAATCATCCTTGCTGAGATTGGTGGTGTTGGGACTTAAATCATCAATCTCTCTCTTCCCTGTCTCCCCTTATCTAAATTAATAGGTGGGAGAGGGTTAGAGACGGTCTCCACTCCATTAGTGGAAAAAGTGGTTGTTTTCCAAAGTGTTATGGGAATTACGAACAAAAGTTTTGGTTGATGGAATGATTGGATATACATGAGCAATAGAAGAGAAGTTCAAAGTGAGTGAGATTGCTATCATGTTACAAGAAAATAAGGGTAAAGCAGGTTTACACTCACGTGCTCACAATTGCATGGAAAAAATAACTTGTTATACCTGTGTGTGTGATACACACTAGAGTCCACCATGTAAAGCCCATTCTCATGTCATCTAGACACATTTGCAAACCACTTGCACTTGAAGATAAGGTTATGAAAGGTTCTAAAATTAAACTTTGGTATCCTTTGAATAGTCCCATAGTACTTGGCTTCATCACCATTTGTGTCAAAGTTGCCCATGATTCAACGCTCATCAATGTGGAGTGTATAAAAGTGTTGACCCTTTGACCACATAGATTTAGAGGAAAGGCACTGTAAAATAGAAAAAAATATACAATCAATTATGAAGGTAAAATCAAGTAAAAACTATGCAATATGGTTTAAGCGTATGAGTACTATACCTTTGGCATGCAACCTCATGCATACTCCCATTCTTTGTCGGCAATGTCCTCCATGTGCCTTTGCTTTGGTCATTCTCTCATGGATCCACTCAACACTAATGAGATTTGGAAAACATGCAAGGTGTTGAGGGACTGGGGGTGCCCTCCTACCTCCATTAGCTTGCTTGCATGCTTCCCTCTCTTGCAAATGCCTTGCCTTGGCCATTCTCCACAAGGACACCCACTTGGTTATAGCCTTTGTATTAAGGATGCAAAAGTTATTGATGACTTGGCGTAGATATATATCCGTGTTAAATAATTTTCCCATCTACTCTGAAATGTAAACAAATGACTCTTGCACGTTCCAGCCTTTGGCCATGCATGCCTTTGGTTGGGCATGTAGTCACACAAAATATTTGAGAGTCTTAAAAAACCTCTCTTGGTGTGTATAGATTTTCTCATTTCAAAGAGAACATAGGTAGGTATTTTTATGTCCTATATAGAGCCATCCACACTATACTCTCACTGGAGTTTAATTTTAGAAATAGCATCTCCCAATATATTGATATTTAATTATCTTTATTTAGTTTGCAAGATCTATCGTACTATGTGATCATACACGTGCTTGAACTACAAATAGATAAGCGCTTGAAGATTTAAGGTGGAGTGTGAGAACATCATGTTCACACTTTAGATGGTAATCATCAAGGTCAGCAATTGATTATCATTTAGCAATACTAATTGTAGCTACTGTAGCTTGTGCATTTTGTAGTGATAATCATTTCCAAGATTTGACTAATATTATCGATTATCATAATGTGTGAAAGTTGCAAGCTTTCACTTAAAATAAATTGATATAGTGAAACAGTGTGAAATGATGTGATTTATATGTATTATTTTTTACAAGTGATTAAGATTATCAATTATTGTACTGTGTCAAAACTACCTAAAACTTGCACTTTAGATAAATCGATGTGAACACAATATAATTGAAATGTTCATTTTAAATCATTATGTCATTCAGATAAATCAATGTAGTAGGATGTGAACACAATATAATTGAAATGTTTTGTTTTAAATCATTATGTCCTTTTTCTTTTGGGACAATGTGGATTTATTCTCATGTGCTGATACATAGAGAGATGTAGATTGATTTTGACCATGACTTGATAACGTAGATAAATTTTGATGTCATTTAGATAAATCAATGTAGTAGGATGTGAACACAATATAATTGAAATGTTTTGTTTTAAATCATTATGTCCTTTTTCTTTTGGGACAATGTAGATTGATTGTCATGTGCTGATACATAGAGAGATGTAGATTGATTTTGACCATGACATTGGTAGATAGAGCGTGAGTCTTATTGATAATGTAGATAAATTGATAGATAGAGCATGAGACACGATAGCCTTTGGCCATGAGACTGATAGATAGAGCATGAGAGTTATAGATAGATCATGAGAATTATAGATAGAGTATGCTCGACCCGATAGATTTCCTATTGATTCAAAGCATTGCTTGTGGTGTTTGATGCTTAAATTGTTTTTAACCGCAAAATTGATAGTTGAATTTGCTGCTCTACTGACAAAAGATTATCCTTGTGCAACATGGTGAAAGGACACAAGTGGAGTTATGTGCATGAGTTGCGTGCCAAAAAGAACAGATCTCGACTAAAATTCAAATCCTATGGACATGAGTTTAGTGGTAATGTGACTAGAATCAAAGAGCATTTGTTTAAAGTCCCTCAAAATGTGTTGAAGTGTAGGGAAAACCGAAAGATATTCATGTTAAATTTCCCTCGCAAAGCACAACATATTATTGCAAATAAAAAGAAAAGTGTCTCCTTTGAAGAAGTTTTGCGGATGTTGAAATGTTTCTTGGCAATGAGAAAATGGAGCATGTGTTTATGCAAGTAAACTTAGCAATGTTCTCCTCACCCAGATCCTCTTGATGGGCATGCTTCAACATCATTAGTGGGCTCTAGCACAAATAAATCATGCAGAGCAGCACGTTGTATGAAGCATTAGATAACCAGTGGTTGCTTGAGTTGCACTTGAAATGGAGACAAAATTTTATGGCGTGTAGTATACTATTCAATTTTATGTGCAACCCCATATTTCAAGATTCTTTGCACAACCAAAATAGGGTTTGTGCTACTTGATTACAAAAAGATGCTCACTGAGTATTTAGATACAGTGAAAGACATTACTCAAGCCATCCTCAAGCACACGATGGTAAACTTTGTTCCTGCATATGGTTGCACCACAACATTAGATGGATGGAATAAATGTCAGAAGAAGCCACTGATCAATGTGATGCTTATCAACCCTAGAGTGTAATGTGCCTGACCCTGACAACAACTCTACCCATTGATAAATTGAAAACAATGCAATTTTATTGAACTTAAACTGTCCATTTTTATGAATTTTTGGATTCAATCATAGGCAATAGATGTGTATGTGAATGTGTGGCCATTGTAGCCCCAAGAAGAGCTTTGTAATGCACCTGATGGCGTCCAAAACAGATCCAGAATGTGCACTTTATCTCACATTTAAGATTACAATTTTTGGTTGTTATGGTAAAATTGAAGGGTTAAAGGGCCAGGCACTCACTTAAAAAGTGTCAGGACATGCATAAAAGGCCCCAATTAACTAAATTTGAATTTAGTTAACTGACAGAGCCCCCTCCTCTTGCAAACCTGCCTCCCACCACCCGAAGTTCACTCTAGTATGAATGGAGCCTCCCCTAGCCTATATAAAGACTCCCAGCCCCCTCACAACACACATTGTATGCTAGGAGATCTCTTAAGGAGGAGGAGACACTGTTGACATTTACTCACGCATTTGTGTGTGTGTGTGCGCGCGCGCACGCACGCGCACACACACACACACACACACACACACACACACACACACACACACACACACACACACACACACACACACACACACACACACACACACACACACACTCGCTCATGGAGTTAGAGGAGGTTCATGCGAGGCAACATGAGGCGACAAAGTGACGAACTGCGCTCGACATCGTGAAACTTGTGAAGCGGGAGACCAAAGGTAATAGAATGTTAGATTCAGCATCTACACATACTCTTGTATGGAAAACACACACACTCTCTCTATCTCTCTTCAAAATCTGTAAATTTTCTCTCTCTAGAAATTCTTGTGTTCCTTGATACTAGGTAGCATGCCACTCTTGCATGTATGAATTTCGCTTGCATGAAGCCTTTAGGAATGACATGCATCTTTGAATTTCATGGAAATATCACATGCATGCTCATTACACACCCATAATTTTGATGGGCAAGTATCATCTTTGATGGGCAAGTATCATCAAAGAAATTGCACATAATTATCCATAGGCCATTAGATTCAGTAAATTAGTGATTAGATACTATAAAATCATATAATATCACAAAATTTACTAATCAACAATTAATTATTAATTAATTGTACGTATTTCATCAATGTTTTTATATTAGTGATTTTATAATTTTAAAAATTACTTCGTGCATAAGTAAAAAACCTTGTGATTTTTTTGAATTTTTATAGATATATTTTAGCCTAAAATAATACTTTTAGGAAAAAATAAATAGAAATTACGCTAGAAATAGGTAATTTCAGCGTAGTAAAATTAAGGAAAAACTAGCAAATACCATTTGGAAAATTTTTAAATATTTTTACAGAGATTATCAAGACTTGTTTCATCTTTGGAAATTTTATTGTGATTTTCATATGCATGCATAATTTTTATTAAGTAAATTTCTGCTAAATTACCTATAAAGTCGAATTTTCATTTGATTTCTGGGACAAATAGGTCTACAAGATCCTAGAAAAATTAAGTTATTAAAATATTAGATGTTTTGACTGAAATTAGCCTTGGACTCACGCTTAGCATGAGGAACTTCTTTTTCCCACCAATTCTATTTTTGAGATGCATAATGGCCCCCAAAGTCGCAAAGAAGAACCATAACGGAGCTGGCCCAAGCCATGCTCCAGGAGACGAGGCAAATCAGCCACCACAGTAGGACATGTCGTAAATATGAATCAGGTACAAGTTATTTTAAGTTTTATGCATCATAGATAAGCATGACTAGTGGAGCTTAGGAAACCATAAGGAAAACACTGGCTGTATAAACCAAAATGCATGATGTTGTTAATAGAAACTTAGGTAGGAATTTTGTTTGATGTTAAAAATACTGCTTGCGTCAAGTTTGGGTGAAGAAGAGTTAGATTGCTTTTAAATAGAGACTGAATCAATTGGATGGCAGCTTGATGCCCCGTTCGTGCGGGATGGGGGTTAGTGACCATGTCGTGTTGTTGTGCGATGCCGTGTTGTTGCGCGATGCGGGTTGGTGTCCATGCGGCGTTGTTGCGCGATACCGTGTTGGTGCATGATGCTAGGTTGTTGCTACAAGAGGGTTGTTACCCTAAACTGAATAATGGATTATGAATGAGAAAACCTTTATACAAAGGCTCTGCTAGTGCAAAGGAAAATCTTGTTGTTGCAGGTTGGCCGTGATTAGTCGTTAAGTCTAATAAGTAGGCTGTTTTTAGTAGAAATTGTCTCCAAAAAGATAGTCTTGGTGATGTTTGAAAATATTACTGTCAGAAGTAAAATCGTGTCAGGAATTAATTAAGGAATTGCTTGTAAATGTTACACAGTGTAGTAGTAATTAGGAAACAAAGACAATGGTGTGTGTGGGTTGGAAAGCGGGGATTGGTCTAGAACCAATCATCGAACGGGTGGACCTGATAAGTCGGGTGGTTTCCACAAATGTGGATTTAAATGACGATAGATAACATAGAACTAAATGCTAAACTTAGGGGATCGACTGACAGTTGTGCCTCACACTCGATGAAGAGAAAAGTGTCAGTTTATGAACCAAGGGTTCTAGTTATTTGCGATTCCAAAACAAATAAGCAACCCCTTTTAGGGTGACCTCGCTAAAGGATACATAGAGTTAGGGCAACTCACTTGATCGTTCTCGCTTTGCATTGCAGAGTCGGAGCGGATGTGTTGAGCTCTCCCAGTCACCTATCTTAGACAGTCGGGGACATTCAAGGTAGGTTCAACACGTACATCCGAAACGATACCGTACCATACGATTGATCTGTATGGATCTGTACCGTACGGATCGATCCGTACGATGCTTATTTTTTTTTAAAAAAATCAGCCCTTATCCAGCGTGAGGGTTTCGCTAGGCCCAGGCGACTATTTTTTGGGGCTTATTTTTAAGGCGCTTGAGCATTGAGCAGTAAAAAACTGTAGAGAACCAGTAACCAGTCACTACAGAGAAATTTGCAGAGAAACAGTGTGCGGGTAAAGTCTCTCTCTCTCTCTCTCTCTCTCTCTCTCTCTCTCTCTCTCTCTCTCTCCTCCAAGTTCTTCTTGCAGGCTCCGTGGCTCCCTCTCTCTCTCTGTGCCTCTTTCTCTCACTCGTGTCACGTGTCTGTTTTATTGTTTGTGATAGATTCATCATGCCTAAGCCATGCAACCCGTACTGGAAGGAGCATACCAATGTCATCCACATTATCAACACTCCAGGCCAAGCGAGTTCCGGCACTCGACAATGGCAATGCAAGTACTGTAATTTTAAGCTCACGAGTACAATTTCTTGTTTCGTCAAGCATCTGATAGGCATTGGCACGACCAAAAATTGTGGAGGGTGCAAAAAGGTTCCATAGGATATTAGGACAAGCTGATTGCGGAGAATTTTTTGAAAGTACCAACACCAAAAAAAATATACAGGTAGCCAGCACACACAGGATGCTCTTCATGATTGCTCTTATTGGGGATTTTGGTGGTTCATCTTCCAAGGTTCAAGAGGATCATCCCACTGTTGGTTCTAGTAGAAAGAGGGCTCAAGTTGTGCAAGAGGAGGAAGATCGGGGTGATATGGATGCACATAGGCAAAGCACCTTGCCTTCGTGTGTGAACTCTCTTTCTTGGGTGAAGGAGAGTCAAAAGGTGGCTGAGATAGAGATTGCTCGCACTCTCATTGAGTGCAACATCTCCTTCAATGTTTTGAGGACTGAGCAATGGAAGAGGATGGTCCAGGCTATAGTTGATGTTGGTCACACAGATTCATGGTCAGGGGTGGTATAAGAAGATGCGCACTACAATGCTTGATGAGAAAAAGGCTTTGATAGATAAGGCTTTGGTCCCAGTCAACAAGGCCGGTTGGCAGCAATTTGGGTGCACCATCATATCAAATGGCTGGAGTGATGTTCGTAGGCAGCACATCATTAATATTCTTGTGTTGTCTTGTCTTGGCACATACTTCTTGCGCACTGTGGATGCAGGGAAGGCCGGAGAGTGCATCAGTGGTGAGTTTATCTTTGGGCACATCAAGAAAGCTATTGATGAGGTTGGGAAGGAGAATGTGGTATAGGTTGTGACTGGCAATGCCTCAAATTGTAAACTTATGGGTGAAATGGTCAAGGCAGCTTACCCTTGGATTTCTTGGACTCCATGTGCTGCACATTGTCTTGACTTACTTATGGAGGATATAGGCAAGTTGCCTATTGTTACAGATGCCACTAAGATGACCACCTTTTTTCGCAAGAAACATCAAGCTTTAGCTATCTTCAGAAGCCACAATGCACTTGATATGGTGTGACCCTCAAAGACCAGATTTTCTTATATGTATTTAGTGCTACAGAGACTCTTCAAATTGAGGGATCCACTTCTCCAGACAGTCGTGGATCCGAAGTGGAGATTGATGCATCACTCGTAGACAGAGCCCACTAAATACATACAGTGACGGGTGCTCGATGAGTCCTTTTGGACACATGTTCAGAGTTTGACAGTGGCATTACATCCAATGTATGTGCTTCTTCAAGTCACAGACATGGAGGGCTCTACATTGGGCCTAGTCTATCATCTCTTCTTGGAGATGAAGAGACACCTTACAGAGTGCGTGTCTCTGACACAGAGCTGGTAAGTACTTGTCTTTTGAAATCTTCTAGTAGACTTGTTGTCATTTGAATTTGCCAATTCAACTTTGTTTTATTGTTGAAAATTTCAGCCGAGATGACATCATGGCCATTGTAGAAAGGAGATGGACTTTCATGAGTCGTCCCATTCACGGGATGGCTGCATTGCTTCATCCTTTCTACAAGACACAGAGTTTTTCCATGAGAGGAGTCTCTTAAAGCTCAAGGATGATTACATCAATATGATGTACGACATTGATGATCAACTGGAGATTGATGCAGAGATGATCAGCTTCATGAACAATCTAGGACCATCCTTTGCTAGAGTTATGGTGTTGAGGCCAGAGGCTACCAAGTTTCCCCTTACATGGTGGCAAAAATATGGGAGACAAGGTCTTCCAACGCTTACACATCTGGCTTTACAAGTACTTTCACAGGTGATTGAGAATCTTGAGACTTATAGTTTTTGTACAATGTACTTAGTACTTACTATTGCCATATATTAAATCTCAATGCTCATTGTTGTAGTATTGCTCGGCTGGTGCATGCGAGCGCAATTGGAGCGCTTATTCCTTGATACATACAAAGATCCACAATCGTCTTAGCACTTCTCAACTAGAGAAGTTAGTCTATTCTCGAGAAAATATGAGGCTTGTGCGAGCCTACCACACTTTGCGAACACCCAAGCATGTCTACTATTAATTTTCACATGAATGATTGAATCATGAATCATGATACACTCGGCCATTGAGTACTTAGTAAATACTAAATAATATTTTCTCTATTTTTATTTTTCAACAGGTGGACCCAACCAAGGTGAAGATGGTGGTAGATCTTGTGCTATAGAGGAGGTAGAGGTGCAGATCGGAAATGAGCAAGAGGAGATTATTTGACTGCTTCACAGGGAGTTGGAGAGTGTTGATCGGCGTGTGACGAGGTCATGTGCACGAGCTTTGGCTATTCCTCTACGTGAGCATGATCCAGTCCCAGATAGTACTCGAAGAGAGAGCATTCGTAAAGGGAAGCTACCTATTTGTTCTTCTCAAAAACGAGCAAACGAGGCTGTTCGTCTCATTGAGGCTTCGACAGAGGTAGTAGAGGATGATCTACATGTGGCACAGGTGTCCGTGATGGCAGAGCCAGAGTACATTAGGAAAAATATGAACCCTCTAGGGGCCCTTTGGGATTAAGGTTAATTAGAGGTCAGCCAATAGGAAGAGGGTGGTGGACACACTCTATACCCTCAAAAAAGTAGGGGGACAAGGTAGCCTTACACCTCTTAATTGCCTCTTACCTAGTGAGAAGGTAAGGGAGGTGGCTAGGGGAAAGGGGGGGGGGGGGGGGGGGGGACCACTTTGACCTCTTTTCCCCTACTGTTTGGCCCGGATTTAAAAATACACTAAAAATTTCAAATTTTCAAAAAATTTCAAATTTCAAGTTTTCCCTCCTTAAAAGGTCCCCAGACCTATTTCATGGTCAAAAAAGTATTTTTGACCTTCAAAAGTTAAAAACGTGCACTAAAAAATCCAAAAAAATTATTTTTTAAAAAAACAAATCAAAACATCATTTTCACCCTCCAAAGTCTTTCCAAACCTATTCTATAGCTAAAAAGTGTTTTTCTCTCTCTACAAACCCTTTTCCAAGCTCTCCATTGCTGCAACAACCACATGCACCCCCTATAGTCCATCATTATCTCTCTGCTAGCTTTCTCCCACCTCCATTGTAGCACCAAGCAAGCTCCTCCTCCATCTCTTCCCCTTGCCCACCACATAGTTTCACACCAAGCTAGCTCCTCTCCCTTCTCTCACCTCCATTACAACAGGAAACAAGATTCTACTCCTTCTACTTTCATTCACTCACACTACATGGAAACCTCTACTCCCGAAGGTGGCAAAAGTATGAGCTCACATGAGTTGCATACCACAACAATAGAAGGTGTGAATATCGCGTGGGCATTGCAAGGGTTCATCTCCAACATAAAGATAGAATGGTAAGAAAACTACCCTTGTAGCTTACATTCAGAGCTTAACATCATCTCCATCTTTAAGTTTATCATGCTGGAGAGAATTAACCTCTTTATGGCTTTCAGTGTTTAGGCTTCACACCTCATAACATTGGGTGGTGCTATTTTGTTGATGGCTTTGGTACGCCATCTATAGTTGTGTAGCATGTGATTTGAGTCTCACAATGTAAGTAAGTTGTGTTATCTATGGAGAGTCTTCAAAGATTTTTCTTGTAATTTATTCTTCGTATAATTGCCATTAGATAATTGGAATGATATCATTTTGTACTTTATAACTTTGTGCTCACATAATCTTTTGTTTAATTACAGATTCAACTTGTTTTAAGAGGACATGAGCAAGCAACCATGTGCAGAGATGGAAATCACTCTATTTTTGTTCCTTGAGGAACCTTTCACTACCATGTTAAAATATTTTGATAAGAATAGTAGGTGTTTTTTAGAATCTTGAACCAATAGGGACTCTCTAGGAGCTCTCATAGAAGCCATCCATATAGTACTACTATCTTCCCTAGTGTCATAGACACACAAATACTCAAGTGTATATGAATCTCTAGATGAGGAAGACAAATACTTGTAAGAGAAGCCTAACAGCAACAACATTGTCTCCATTTGTAATTATTTTTCATGAGGTTGGATTCCTCTATAAATGCAATATAAATATGTTTTTTTGTTAAATGGTGTCGCATTGAGTGAGAGTATTTAATTTAGATTACTGAAGTTTCATACAGATCTGAAAAATATTGTTTACTTTTATGGATATTTTGATTTGCCTGTACGATGATTCAAGTCGCAAGTCTTAATCACTCCACCTTGAAGAAATTCAAGCAATATTTTGATTTCAGTTTAATCATTAATGGTTATTCTTATCAAAGTGGATCATAAACTTTGTCAAGATGTCCTCATTTGGGGATGTTGAATATATATCATTAGCAATGTTTCACAAGTTAAGAAAGCTAAACTCTTGCTTTCCAACATGTTATTGCTTCCATACTATGCATATGCCAAGCTTGATTAGAGAAATGATCACTTGAGATGGAGGTGTCTATGTATAGGGGTGACTTATTATTGATTCTTGTTTCATCATACATATATTGTAAAGCCTTTGAGTTTCCAACTTTTTGAGTAGTGTTGACAAGTTTTTGGTATGAAATCTTCTTAAATATCCCTATTCATTAGCTATTGGTAGCTATTTCTTTGGTATTGCTAAAGATGATACCAATAGCTATTACCTTGTGAACTTAACTGTTAAATTCCGGATTTTATTTTTACCATGTAGCTCATTTGGATAGAGAAAGTCTAAACATAAATTATAGATGCATGCATTGTTAACATAGAAGATATGTACCACTCGAGCCTATGTAAACTTCCAATCAAGAAACCTTTGGTTGGATACTATAACAATAGGGGTCACATGTGGTTTCAAATACCAAAGAAATGGCTTAACCAAAACATTCCCAAGAACACAAGGCGGACACAAGGAAGTAAAAATTGGCTCCTTGTTTGGTCGATTTCTAGTGTTTAATGTTTAGTGCACAGGATTTGTGAGGCCGTTGACATGGGGAGTTCATTAAAGTATATGTAACATAGCACATGTGTTCAACAGAAGGGATTTTATATTCTTGTAAAGTTGCAGAAACATGTGTAGATAAGGCCTATAAGGGGTACTTTTAATCCATTCTAGTGAATGCACGTGATATAGGAAAATTTTACATAGTGAATGCTCCGGACCTTTGAACACAAAGAAAGGGGGGGGGGAGCTCTAATTACATCTGAGTGAAAAGAAGTGGAATTTGTACTGTCATGTTGCATAAAAATTTGCTTTCACTTAATCTAAAAAAAATTGGTATCCTGGGGTGCAGACAAGGCCATATAATGCAAAAAAAGGGGTGGCCACAAGGGCGCGTAGTGAGCCATCCAAAACTGCTGGATGGGCCATATGTGGGCCCTTGTGGCCACCCTTTTTTTGCGTAATTAGGCTATTGCTGCACTCCAAGACCCTGGAAAAGATGAGATGAACCTAAAATTGAACTTTTCAAGCACATTATGCCTTCCTTCAACTCAACTTACTAGTTCCCTGCACCAAAAGGGAAAATCAGATTGGACAGTATAAAAATCTAGTCTCATGCTGCATAAACATCTGGTTTCATCAAATATTAACATTCTTGCTATTATAAGGGGCATACAAGGCCATATAATGCAAAAAAAAGGGTGGCCACAAGGGCGCGCAGGTGAGCCATCCAAAACTGTTGGATGGACCATCTGTGCGCCTTTGTGGCCACCCTTTTTTTTGCATAATTAGGCTATTGTTGCACTCTAGGACCTTGGAAAAGGTGAGATGAATGTAAAATTTAACTTTTCAAGCACATTATGCCTTCCTTCAACTCAACTTACTAGTTCCCTGCACCAAAAGGCCAAATCACATTGGACAATATAAAAATCTAGTCTCATGCTACATAAACATCTGGTTTCATCAGCTATTAACATTTTTGCTATCCTAAGGGGCAAACAAAGCTAGAAAATGCAAAAAAAAGGGTGGCCACAAGGCGCGCAGATGAGCCATCCAACAATTTGGATGGCTCATCTGCGCGCCCTTGTGGCCACCCTTTTTTTTGCATTTTCTAGCTTTGTTTGCCCCTTAGGATAGCAAAAATATTAATATTTGATTTAAATTTAACTCTTCATGGCCAGAACCACTTAACTTAAAACACATGGATAAACCGAAAAGCCAAATCACTATGGAGACAGTAGACACAACTCTTAATCATTTTGTCATTGCAAAGTCATCTGAAATGATGTGAGCCTCTACAACTTCTTGAATAGCCTCCAACGCTATTGCTTGCATTTTATACTGATTTCCATAACTTTGAAGCACCTCCTTCACGGTGTGAGCATATTTTTGATGCATGGCCATGATTCAACAGCTTTCAACAGCTTCTAGATTTCAATCGGCTCCGAATCTGTCTGGGCTTGTCTCACATGAATTTGTTCATCTCATCGCGTTCTTCGACCATCATGTGATGAGAAAAAATCATATCTTGCTCGCATTCTCCAAAAATCAACGTGCAAGCTGACAATTTATTTAAAAATGATGTAAAACATACATTTTTTACTTTTTTCTTAATCTATGGGCTCCAACGAGCATTAAAACCATGGAATCTGAAAATACTCAAAGAACCATTGTTTTTTATTGTGTTAAGGACTGTATTTCCTACATACAAAACTTTCCCAAAATCTTGCCCTAACACCTTCAAAAGTGGCTTCCAAGGAGTGCACTCGGTCAAAATTTGAAACTGAAGAAAAACAATCAGAATGAACTCCTAAACTGTGTATAAACTTTAGAATAACCAAAATTTCCTTCCAAAAAAAGTTATGCTAAAAAATTGAAAATAGCCCCCCATTGGACTCCCCACAACGATAGAAGTCAAAGGGTTCAAGGAGAGGTATGGTGTCACAAGTGCATGGTGGGAATCTCATCGAGGTTTATTCCGTCAAGATCTCTTGTACTTTATCATGTCTTCTCATGTACAATCTTACCAAAAAAAAAATTTGACACTTTAATGACTACAAATCTTATTTAACTTATCAAACAATCTAAAATATGGTAGACCAAGAGTGCTCTTACACATCAACAAACGAAAAACTCTAAACTTCTTCTCATTAACTTTGATAAACATACATTCGTGAACAACTTCCAAGGGGTAGTGCAGTCATAGTTCTTACATCCATTCCATGACATGGTATGCTCATGGGGTGACATATCATATAAAAATATCTCTGGTGGGGGTGCCCTCATGTTAGGAAAGGGTGTGCTGCTGATGAAAAGCTGTTGTATTGTCCTACTAGGGATCTCTCCATGTTAGCATAGTGATTTTTGGTGTAGTGGGAGCCACATTGCTTGAGGAGAGCTTTGTGCCACCGTAAAAGCTTCATGTTATGCAAGTTCCTTGAGCCATTCTTGCATTAGGATTTGAAGCACCTACCTGCAAGATGTAACAAAGAAGGCTGTTTTAGAGGAAAAGTGGTGACACTTGACATCTCTAACCTGCACCCACTGTTTCTTGTAATGCCACTGTTTTGAGCTGAAGAGCTTGACATTCGTGCATCCACGAATGCAAGCACTTGCACCCATACACAACCAATTGCAATAGCCTAACAAGCCTACTTCTCCCCTCCCAAGATATTGAAGAACCATACACATTCGTCTCACCGACAGTATGACGATCTTGGGATGACCTCTGCTCACCCTCACGTGCGGCCTTCGGTGCAAACACCGCGGACAAGCAATATGTACACTTTTGTTGTGCGGAGTACATGGTGGTGGAGGCATACGATTTGTGATGTCCGTGAGCACCATGGCAGCTGTTGCGTGAGGAAGCAAAGAATGAAAAGAAAGAGGGGGGAGGGAGAGGGAGGAACATGGGAGGAGAGAAGGGGGCAGGGGGGGAGAGGGAGAGAGAGGGGAGGAGGAGGAGAGAAGGGGGTAGGGAGGGAGAGGAGAGGGAGAGAGGAGGAAGGAGGTAGGGAGGGAGAGGAGAGGGAGAGAGGAGGAAGGAGGAGGAGAGAACAAAGGTTTTTTTTTTTTGAAAAAGTGGACTTTTAGTGTTTGTAGGTTTTAAAAAATGTCAAAAAATGATTTTTTGATGTGTATATATGTTGGGAGGGAGTTTTAAGTCAAAAATAAGTAAAAATAACTTTTTTGAAAAAAACTCAAATTTTGGCTCTTAGTGACCCACGTTTTTGCTGATGTGGCCACACCCCTTTACTCCCTTCACTTTCCAAAAGCTAGAGAGAGAAAGTGACCTCTTAGATCCACATCCTACATGTGTCTAAAAAAAAGGCTAGAAAAGTCTACTCAAAACTAGCTTTTTGAATGCCCTTGTCCCCTGAACCCTACACAACATTAGCCTTAATCCCTAAAAATTAGGATTCCTTACAAGGCCCATGCAAAGTCCATATTTCTCCTAATGAAGATGAAGAGGGCAATGTCCTGGCAGATGGGGACTTGGTCTCTTCAACGGAGTCTTCATCTGCATCTGATGATGATTTTTGAGGATGGGGCCATCACATGGATGATGGGCTAGCTTTGAGCTAGCTATTTAGTGCTTTCTACTACTATATAGACAAATTTTTTGAGTAGGTTGGTTTCATTTATGATGGCTGATGAGCCTTTTGTTATGGCGTGGGCCTTGTAGGCTATTACCTATGGTACTTTGTCATTTGATGTTTTCAGCATTGGTGTGTTCATTGTTATTTCAGATCTCATTTGACCCGTGAGCCTTGATGTTCTTGTTCAATTATCAATGTCGTCTTAACTTTTAAGTCTCTTGCAGTAGTTACACAGTATGTGGTTGTCTTGTAAAACATGTCACTTGAATGTCTCTATAAGTTGTTGGCTTCTCTCATTATTTATATTGGAAAAGTCCTAGAAAATGTAGTATTTTGCGTTTTTTTACAAGAGTACGTATTTTTACGTACATAAATTTTTTTCCTGTATGGAACAACGTATAGTACGTACATATACACCACGTACAATACATTTGGCACCACCTTGGGGACGTTACAGGTGGTATCAAAGCCTAGGTTTAACCTAGGTTAACCATAGGATGTAGATAGAAAGGCATTATTTTAATATCCATTATTGTCTGCTTATGATTTCTAAATTACTCTATTGAATTGATTTTGTATTCTTACATATTTATATGTAACACATTTCAGGATAAGCATGAGGCATACATGCGATTTCAAATATTCAACATCATGTAAGTTGCTCCTGAATCAGATGCAGCCCCCTTCTTTCAAGGGTGAAGGGGCTAATGTTCAAAAGGATGTTGAGGCATGGATAGAATCCATGGATGACTATTTTACTGCCGCTAAGATAGCTCAAGCAAATCGATCCATGTTGGGAATGTTTTGGTTGCTTGGAGAAGCAAAGTTATGGTGGAAACAATATTGCCGTGACAAGGGTGTTGCGGATGATTCCCAGTCTTCGGATGAAATCAAACAAGCAGTAGAGGAAGATATCTGCCCCGTGGTCACCAATCTTTGAAGATGAATGAATTCTTTGATTTGAAGCAAAATGAGCTGACCCTGGAGGAGTATTTCTCTAGGTTTTCTACATTGAGGAGGTATGAACCGGTTTGGATGAAGGAGCAACAATTGGCCTGGTTCTGCCAAGGGTTAAATGCACCTTTGGATGCTCATCTTGAATCCATGCAGCCCACATCATTGCAGGATGCACTTTTGCGTGCTAAGCCTTTGGCCAAGAAGAGGAGATTTCAACCACCAATTCTAGTGAGACCCAGAGAAGAATTAATCCAGCCAGATTCCAAGGGAGAAGACCCCAAGGTTATGCAGCACTTGCAGTAAACCAAGGACAAAGAGAGCTTCGCTGTTTTGAGTGCAATGAACTAGGGTAGTACAGACGGCAGTGTCATTGCCTGACATTTAATGCAGCAGCTGAAGCTAGACCTAGTGGGAATCATCAGGAGAGGAAGAACTGGACGACGTGCATACAGATGTGGAAAAGGCCGTGGTCGAGTTGCTAGAGTGTATGGAAAAGGAAGACCTGTTCAAGGGCGTGCTCATGCGGTAATAATAGATCCCATAGAAAATCACATAGAAATGGATAGAGCAACCCTTCATGCTGCTAAAAGCCCATAGAAAATCAAGACAACAAATCTATGCAGTAAAGCTTAACAAAGTGGACCCTGAGAAAGCAAAAACTGAAAACCCTTGGCTAAGTGAATTTGCCAATGTATTTCCTGAGGAACTCACCGAGCTACCACCAAAAGGGACATAGATCATGAAATTGAAGCTCTTCCAAGAAGTGCACCTGTGTCAAAAATACCCTCTAAAATGTCCTTACCTGAAGTGATTGAGTTAAAAGAGCAACTTCGCCAGTTTTTGGAACAAGGATATTCAAGTTGGGGAGCACCTGTTCTATTTCAAAAGAAGAAGGACGGAACCCTTCGGCTCTGTATTGACTACGGAGGATTGAACCAGGTTACGATAAAGAACAAGTACCCAATCCCTCGCATCGACAAATTACTAGATCGACTTCACGGAGCTAAAGTCTTTACAAAGATAGACCTAAGTCAGGTTACTAGTAGGTTCGTGTTAGGGAAGAAGACATTTTTAAGACATCATTTAACACTCGCTATGGACATTATGAGTTCATTGTTATGTCTTTTGGATTGAAGAATGGCCCAAAAACCTTCAATCGTCTTATGCGAGATATATTTAAAGAACACCTAGATGATTTTGTCCTCGTATTTCTTGATGATATTCTACTTTACTCAAAGGACAAAGAACAACATGAGGGTCATGTACAAAAAGTTTTGGAGATCTTATACCAGCATAAGTTGTATGCTAATAAGGAGAGCAAGTGTATCTTTTCATCCCCAAAGTTCGAATGCTTGGGATTTATAGTATCAACTGATGGAATTTTAGTGGATCCAACCAAGGTTAAAGATATTGTGGATTGGACATGACCCCAAAATGTTAGTGAAATCAGAGGATTTCTTGGTATAACAGGCTGGGATCGCATCTTCATCAAAGAGTATGCTGCAATTGTTGCCCCTTTGACTAATGTTTTAAAGAAGGGAACAACGGTTCAATGGAATGTTGAGCACCATGAGAGTTTCAAAACTATTAAATGGTAGGTAATCTCAGCTCCATGCTTAAAGTTACTTGACTTGTCAAAGCCTTTTGAAGTGGTTACAGATGCCAGTGGCATAGCAATTGGTGGAGTGCTTACCCAAGAAGGAAGACCCGTTGCTTTTACCTCTCGAAAGCTGAAGATTCATGAACGGAGTTATTAAACTCATGATCTTGAATTATTAGCAGTCATTCATGCCTTAAAGCTATGGAGGCATTATCTATTGGGCCAGAGATTTACTTTAGTGACATCTCACAAAAGCTTGAAGTGAATTTTTACTCAACCTCTACTCAATATGCGACAACGATGGTGGGTTGAATTACTTCAAGAGTTTGACTTTGAAATTGTCTATAGGCATGGCAAGGAGAATTTAGTAGTGTATGCCTTGAGCCGTAAAGAATTTGTAAGCTTAATCTGTATGCCTAGTAACCCAGTTTTGATCAAGGTAAGGCAAGCTGCTCAAATGGACCCCGATTATCAGAAGAAACTTGCCATCGTGGAGGATAAGACACCTCAGAATGAAGCATCATTACAACATTATGATGTAGAAGATGGGTGCTTATATTACAGACATAGACTGGGTGTGCCAAAGAATGCAACCTTAAGAAAAACTATCCTTTATGAAGCTCATGATAGCCCAACATCTGGACATTCGGGCTATGCCAAAACTCTCGATGCAGTAAGGAAGAGCTTCTACTGGCAAGAAATGAAAGGAGATGTACTACTATATGTTCGCCAATGCTTAATCTGCCAAAGATTTAAATCTGAAAGGATAAAACTCCCAGGGAAACTTCAACCTCTAGATATACCTTAAATGAAGTGGGAGTGTATCAGTATGGACATTGTATCCGGCTTACCCAAAGTTCAAGGAGGATATGACTCCGTAATGGTAGTCATGGATATGCTGACTAAATTTTCCCACATCATCCCAATAAAGACTACCTATACTGCCTCAGATGTAGCCCGGCTCTTTGTCAAGGATATTTTTTGACTTCATGGACTTCCAAAACGGATAGTAAGCGACCGAGATACTAAGTTCACTTCCAACTTTTGAACTTCACTGTTTACAGCCATTGGTACCTAGTTGGATTTTAGAACACTGCGTATCATCCTCAGGCTGATGGTCAAACCAAACGTGTGAATCAAGTCATTGAAGACATCCTAAGAGCATATTGTGGTAGAGAACCTAACAAGTGGATCCAATACTTGCCCAGTGGAATTTTCAAATAATGCATCCCACCATCAAAGTATTGAAATGACACCTTTCTGCGCACTTTATGGTCAGGATTGTTTATCACCTTTAAATTTCTCATATCCACCTATAAGAGTGGAAGCTTCCAAGAAAATGCTAGAAGATATGGAGGCCTACACTAAGGCAATACGTAAAGACATTCAAGCTGCTAAGGATAGACAAAAGAGGTATGCAAACCAAAGCAGATCATAAAGAACCTTCAAGCCTGGGGATCAAGTTTTCTTGAGAGTGAAGCCAAAGAAAAGTAATCTTCTTTGGGCAAGTATAAGAAGCTTAGCTACAGATATTGTGGACCCTATCTAATAGAAAAGAAGATAGGAAGGCAAGCCTACAGACTCAAGCTACCCTCTCATCTCAAGGTTCATAATGTATTCCATGTTAGCAAATTGAAGAAATACATCCCCAACAAAGATCATGTTCTTCATGATGAACAAATTTTTATGCCCATCCAAGGAATTCTTCAGCTTCAACCTGATAGAATCTTAGAATCTAGGAAAAGGAACCTTAGAAATAGATCCCTTAGAGAGCATGTGATCCAATGGAAGGACTACCCTAAAGAAGATCCTACTTGGGAAGATGAAAGACCTCTTATGAAGGATTACATAGATTTTATCCCAAAATGAGGAAATTTTGATTTCTCAAGTTGGGGAGAATGTAATGTGCCTGACCCCGGCAACAACTCTACCCATTGATCTAAATTGAAAACAATGCAATTTTTTTGAACTTAAAGTGTCCATTTTTGTGAATTTTTGGATTCCATCATAGGAAATAGATGTGTGTGTCAATGTGTGGCTATTGTAGTCCCCAAGACGAGCTTTCCAACACACCTGACGACGTCCAAAAGAGAGCCGAAATGTGCACTTTAGCTCACATTTAAGATGAAAATTTTAAAGGGTTAAAGGGCCACGCACTCACGTAACAAGTGTCAGGACATGCATAAAAGGCCCCAGTTAACTAAATTAAAATTTAGTTAACTGAGAGAGCCCCCTCCTCTTTTAGACCTGCCTCCCACCACTTGGAGTTCACTCCAATCTGCATGGAGCCTCCCATAGCCTATATAAACTCTATAGAGCCTCCCATAACAACTCTACCCATTGATCTAAATTGAAAACAATGCAATTTTTTTGAACTTAAAGTGTCCATTTTTGTGAATTTTTGGATTCCATCATAGGAAATAGATGTGTGTGTCAATGTGTGGCTATTGTAGTCCCCAAGACGAGCTTTCCAACACACCTGACGACGTCCAAAAGAGAGCCGAAATGTGCACTTTAGCTCACATTTAAGATGACAATTTTAAAGGGTTAAAGGGCCACACACTCACGTAACAAGTGTCAGGACATGCATAAAAGGCCCCAGTTAACTAAATTAAAATTTAGTTAACTGAGAGAGCCCCCTCCTCTTTTAGACCTGCCTCCCACCACTTGGAGTTCACTCCAATCTGCATGGAGCCTCCCATAGCCTATATAAAGACCCCCCAGCCCCCTCACAACACACATTGTATGCTCAGAGAACTCTTCAAGAGGAGGAGACTCTGCTGAAATTCACTCATGCATTTTTGCGCGTGCGCGCGCGCACACACACACACACACTCGCACACACTCACTCGTGGAGCTAGAGGAGGTTCACACGAGGCAACGCGAGGCAACGAAGTGACAAACTACGATCGACATCGTGAAACTTGTGAAGCGGGAGACCGAAGGTAATAGAATGTTAAATTCAACATCTACACATACTCTTATACGCTTAGGAAAACATACTCTCTCTCTTTCTTCAGAATCCGTAAATTTTCTCTCTCTAGAAATTCTTGTTTTCCTTGATACTAGGTAGCATGCAACTCTTGCACGTATGAATTTTGCGTGCATGAAGCTTTTAAGAATGACATGCATCTCTGAATTTCATAGAAATCTCACATGCATGCTTATTACGCACCCATACCTACCTTATCTATGCATACATGGACCTAGATGAGCAAGTATCATCAAAGAAATTACACATAATTATCCATAGGTCATTAGATTCAGTAAATTAGTAATTAGATACTATAAAATCATATAACATAAAAAATTTACTAATCGGCAGCAGTTAATCAACAGTTGAGTACGTATCTGATCAAAGTTTTTAAATCACTGATTTTATAATTTTGAAAATAACTTTGTGCCATAAGGAAAAATTATTGTGATTTTTTTGAATTTTTAAAGATACATTTTAGCCTAAAATAATACTTTTAAGCAAAAATAAATAGAAATTGCTCTAGAAATAGGTAATTTCAGCCTAGTAAAATTAGGGAAAAACTAGCAAACACCATTTGGAATTTTTTGGGATATTCTTATAGAGATTATCAAGACTTGTTTCATCTTTGGAGATTTTCTTGTGATTTTCATATGCATGTAAAAAAAATTTTAAATAAATTTCTGCTAAATTACATAAAAAAGTCCAATCTTCACTTGATTTCTGGGACAAATAGGTCTACTAGATCCTATAAAAATTAAGCTATTGAAATATTAGATGTTTTGACTGAACTTAGGCTCGGACTCACGCTTAGCACAAGGAACTTATTTTTCCCACTAATTCTATTTTTGAGATACATAATGGCCCCTAAAGTCGCAAAGAAGAACCATAACGGAGCTGGCCCAAGTCATGCTCCAGTAGACATTGTCGTAAATTTGAATCAGGTACCAGTAATTTTAAGTTTCATGCATCATAGATAAGCATGATCTAGTGGAGCTTATGAAACCATAAGGAAAACACTAGCTGTATAAACCAAAACTCATGATGTTGTTAATAAAAACTTAGGTGGAATTTTGTTTGATATTAAAGATACTTCTTGCATCAAGTTTGGGTGAAGAAGAGTTAGAATGCATTTGAATAGAGACTGAATCAATTGGATGGCAGCTTGATGCCGCGTTGCGCACAATACGGGTTGGTACCCATGTCGTGTTGTTGCGCGATGCCACGTGTTAGCAGCAAGCTAACGCGGACACCATTTTTCAGAGTTCTCTTTGTAAAACATTTATTATTTTGATAAATCGGGAATATTGTAACTCCTATTTTCTCGGATAAACTCTATAATTAACACTAGGTTGGTAATGGGACACTTTTATGTCCTATTAAGTGACCATTTTCCTTGAACTATGTCAAGAGTTTCAAAATGGATTTTGAGGTGCTATCTGTCTAGAAAGTTGTCTCATGAGCTGAAAAAAACTCGACATTTTTTTGGAATATCAATTCCATCTTTAACCTTGTCCTTGCACAACATTTCACAACCTAAACTGTGTGAAAAAACGGGTCCTGTTTTTGGCTTTTTTCAACTTTTTGCAACTATACCACTCTAGAATTCATGTTTGTGAGGTCTATAACGCTAGAGAACTATCTTTAGTAGTCCTCAACATGTCCTAATGCTTCTAGGGAGAAATAAATGTTAAAGTTGTAAGTTATGACCAAATTACAAAAATTGTCAGCCAATTTTAGCTCTTCTATGATTTTTTTGGTGGCTTTCATGATATCCAAATGCACTGTTGATTTTCTATGTCGCATATTGTAACATAAAGCTAATATTCCTTGAGTTTTGGGGCACCTAATACCCTATTTTGCATAGTAGACAACGATGGTTGATTTTTTCAATTATAGAAGAAAACGAAACATTCTAGTATATCAAGTATAGATTTTTCAATATTGTTAGTTTCTTGTGACAACTACATGCATTTTGTAGGTAGTAACCATATCTAGTCATAAGGATCAAATTTGGCTAGATATTGAATAGTTTCTATGGGATTCTACAACTCATAATGTTGAACCCAGTTTTTTCATGTTTGCTGTATTTAGCACTTCATCTTTTTCCATGGCTCCTTATGAGATGTATTATTCTTTTGACATGCTCCATGGCTCCTTATGAGCCTAAAGGACAATAGGGAACTAAGAAAAGATGCATATATTATTTGTATTGAGCATGTCTATAGAAACTTTGATGATAGGTTTGCAGAATGGTAAAAATTCAACTTTTTTGTACCTATTTCTTTTGGCAAAACAAAAAATAGTGAGTGAGAAGCAATCATATGTTCTGATCACCAACCCATTGAAGTTAACTAGGGAATTTATCTCAAGTCCTACAAAAATCCCTAATCTTATTTGTATGCAACAAAACGTAAGAAATGGCTGTTTTGATGAAAATGTACTGGTCCATCAACTTTGGAGGCTTGGTGTGACCAAAAGATGAGAAATTTTACAAGTTTCTTATTTTTTCCATGTGTAGTAGTCCTTGAACTATAACCTCATGAAAGGATTTTAGAAAATGAGTGGATCTACTATGGTTTTGGAGGTTTTTTTCAAAACTCTGAAAGGACACTTTTATGTCCTGTTAGGTTATCAACCTAGTGTTAATGAGCCGGGGCTACAAGCTTCCAGATTATATCAGCCAGTCATCACCTAGCTTTGGTAGAACTCCAGATTGTTAGTTTTGACCACCCAAAAACCTTGGCTAAGGTACAAAAGCCAATTTTTGTAAGATTTTTATAAGTTTTGGATAAGAAATACACAGCGTGAGCTAACAGCGCTCACTTCTCTCCTTCTCCTGCTTCCTACTTCCTCTCCGGTTGTCATATTGCGATTGTGTTTGTTGCATTGCAACCACAGGAAAGAGCTCTACGCATTGACATAGCCATTCACAATATTTCATAGCTTTTGGCGTCGACCCGCAGTCTAATTTCATCATAACTAAAAATTTACACTTTTAAATCGAAAACTAAGCATATGTGGGGTATTGGGGCATCATTACTAAGCATTTAGATGCATTCTGGGTCGAATACAACTAGGTCAAAAATCCACTCTTGTTAATAATCGCGATTTTGAAATTTGACCTAAAGTGGAGTTTGAGACCACAAGCATGTTTGCTTAGGTCTTATAAACTTGTCCTAGAAGTTTCGTTATGTTTGGATGTCATTTGATGCTATAACGGATGTGATTTGCTTGCCGATGAGCGATTGGCTTTTAGTGCATTAGGAGAAATATGGACCTTGCATGGGCCTTGTAAAGAATCCTAATTTTTAGGGATTAAGGCTAATGTTGTGTAGGGTTAATGGGACAAGGACATTCAAGAAGCTAGTTTTGAGTAGGCTTTTCTAGCCTTTTTTTTAGACACATGTAGGATGTGGAACTACGAGGTCACCTTCTCTCTCTAGCTTTTTGAAAGTGAAGGGAGTAAAGAGGTGTGGCCACATCAGCAAAAACGTGGGTCACTACGAGCCAAAATTTGACTTTTTTTCAAAAAAAATATTTTTACTTCTTTTTTACTTAAGACTTCCCCCCAACATATATACATATCAAAAAATCATTTTTTGACTTTTTTAAAACCTACAAGCACTAAAAGTCCAATTTTTCAAAAAAAAACCCCCCCCCCCCCCCCCCCCCCCCCAAAAAAAAAAACCTTTGTTCTCTCTTCTCCTCCCTCCTTTATCCCTCTCCTCTCCTCTCCCTCTCCCTCCTCCTCCTCCCTCTCTCCTCCCCTCTCTCCTCCCCCTCTCTCCCCCTCCCCCCTCTCTCCCCCACTCCCTCCCTTCTCTCCTCCCATGTCCCTCCTCTCTCCTCCCTGTCCCCTTCTCTCCTCTCCTCCCCTCTCTCTCCCTCCCCCCCACTGCCCCCTTCTCTCCTCCCATGTTCCTCCCTCTCGCTCCGCTCTCTCTCTTTTCATCTTTTGCTTCCTTACGCAACAGCTTCCATGGTGCTCACGGACATCAGAAATCGTATGCATACATGTTTTCTTGTCCGTGGCGTTTGCATCGAAGGCCATACTTGAGGGTGAGTAGAGGTCATCCCAAGAACGTCGTACCATCGTGAGATGAATGTTGATGGTTCTTCAATATCTTGCCAATACCATCATATATTTGAATAAAACACCCCTTTGTGCAAGGTAACAATATACTTCTTTCTTTTGGTTGTGTTCTTCTTATCATAAACTTTGAAGTATAAGGTGTTGCCTCTACTTGTTTTGTAGTGCTTGGCACAAAGGTTGCTTTTGTGCACAAATAGTGAAAGGCTGTAGGTTAGAGAGGCCAAGTGTCACCACTTTTCCTCTAAAACAGTCTTCTTTATTACATCTTGCAGGTAGGTGCTTCAAATCCATGATTATTAGAGGTGGGTAATCTCATCATAATGTATATTTTAGGATTGTTTATTCCCAGTTGGATGGAAATACTTGCAAATTTGTACAACTTATACTTAACAAGTGTCTTTATTATACAGCTTGCAAATGTTGAATTCATACATGTTTTTGTTACAAGGTGACCTCTTACTATGCTAGTTGAGTGGTGTTGTTTGCAAGAATGGCTCAAGGAACTGGCATAACATGAAGCTTTTACGATGGCACAAAGCTCTCCTCAACGGCAATGTGGCTCCCACTACACCAAAAATCATTATGTTAACATGGAGAGATCCCTAGTAGGACAATGCAACATCTTTTCATCAGCAGCAACACACCCTTTCTTAACATGAGGGCACTCCTATCAAATATATTTTTATGTGATAGGTCACCCCATACCATGCTATATCATGGAATGGATGTAAGAACTATGACCGCACTACTCCTTGGAAGTTGTTCACAAATGTATGTTTATCAAAGTTAATGAGAAAAAATTTGGACTTTTTTGTTTGTTAATGTGTAAGAGCACTCTAGGTCTACCATATTTTAGATTGTTTGATAAGTTAAATAAAATTTGTAGTCATTTAAAGTGTAAATTTGTTTTTGTTTGGTAAGATTATACATGAGAAGACATGAAAAAGTAGAAGAGATCTTGAAGGAATAAACCTCGATGCCACATCTCTCCTTAAACCCTTTGATTTTTATCATCGTGGGAAGTCCAAGGGATGTCTATTTTCAAATTTTTAGTAATAACTTTTTTTTGAAAGAAATTTTGGTTATTTTAAAGTTTGTACACAATTTAGGAGTTCGTTCTGATTATTTTCGTTTAGTTTCAAATTTTGACTGAGGGCACTCCTTGGAAGCCAATTTTGAAGCTGTTAGGGCGGGATTTTGGGAAAGTTTTGTATGTAGAAAATACAGTTCTTAACACAATAAAAAACATTGGTTATTTGAGTATTTTCAGATTCCATGGTTTTAATGCTCGTTGGAGCCCGCAGATTAAGGAAAAAGTAAGAAATGTCTATTTTACATTATTTTTTAAGAGATTGCCAACTTGCACGTTGTTTTTTGGAGAATCCGAGCAAGATATGTTTGTTTTTGCATCGAAGTCTAGAAGTTCAACACTAATTTTTTTTAAAAAAAAGTCGCAAGGGCGCGCGAAATGGTCATCCGGGCCCGACTTTTGGATGGCCATTTTGCGCGCCCTTGTGGCCACTCTTGTTGAGGTCCCTGGAAGCTTTTACATGGCAAAAATTTGCAAAAATTTTGTGTATAAGTATGAGATAAGGCTGTAAATTAGATGTACAGAGAGCAAGAGCTCACCCCCTAGGGGCCTTTGAAGGTGTTAGAGCAAGATTTTGGGAAAGTTTTGTATGTAGGAAATACAGTCCTTAGCACAATAAAAAACATTAGTTCTTTGAGTATTTTCAGATTCCATGGTTTTAATGCTCGTTAAAGCCCGTAGATTAAGAAAAAAGTAAGAAATGTCTGCTATATATCATTTTTAAAGAAATTGCCAACTTGCACATTGATTTTTGGAGAATCCAAGCAAGATATGATTTTTTTTGCATCACGGTCTAAAAGTTCAACACTACAAAAAAAAAAAGTGGCCACAAGGGCGCGCGAAATGGCCATCCGGAACTTTTGGATGGCCATTTTTCGCCCCCTTGTGGCCACTCTTGTTGAGGGTCCTGGGAGCCTTTACATGGAAAAATTTTGTAACACTATTGTGTATAAGTATGAGAAAAGGATGTAAGCTAGATGTACAGAGAGCAAGAGCTTCCCCCTTGGGGTCTTATAATGACAAATAGGGGCTTTTTTAATGCACGGCCATGAGATAGAGGTGTAGCGTTTGATTTTATCAGAGCACCCCCCCCCGGTCCCTTTTTCTATGTGTTCAAAGGTCTGGAACATTCACTATGTAAAATTTTCCTATATCATGTGCGTTCACTAGAATGGATTAAAAGTACCCCTTATATACCTTATCTACACATGGTTTTGCAACTTTACAAGAATAAAAAATCCCTTATGTTGAACACGTGTGCTATGTTACATATACTTTAGTGAACTCCCCAGGTCAAAGGCCTCACAAATCCTGTGCACTAAACATTCACACTAGAAATTGACCAAACAAGGAGCCATTTTTTACTTCCTCGTGTCCACCTTGTGTTCTTGGGAATGTTTTGGTTAAGCCATTTCTTTGGTATTTGAAACCACATGTGACCCCTATTGTTATAGTATCCAACCAAAGGTTTCTTGATTAGTAGTTTACATAGGCTCGATTGATACATATCTTCTATGTTAACAATGTATGTATCTATAATTTATGTTACACTTTCTCTATCCAAATGAGCTACATAGTAAAAATCAAATCCGCAATTTAACAGTTAAGTTCACAAGGTAATAGCTATTGGTATCATCTTTAGCAATACCAAAGAAATAGCTACCAATAGCTCGTGAATAGGGATATTTAAGAAGATTTGATACCAAAAACTTGTCAACACTACTCAAAAAGGTGGAAACTCAAAGGCTTTACAATATATATATGATGAAACATGAGTCAATAATAAGTCACCCTTATACATTGACACCTTCATCTCAAGTTGTCATTTCTCTAAGTCAAGCTTGGCATAGGCATAGTATGGAAACAATAATATGTTGGAAAGCAAGAATTTAACTTTCTCAACTTGTGAAACGTTGTTAATGATATATATTCTGCATCCCCAAATGAGGACATCTTGACAAAGGTTATGATCCACTTTAATAAGAATAACCATTAATGATTAAACTGAAATCAAAATATTGCTTGAATTTCTGATTAAGACTTGAAACATCTTACAGAAAAATAAAAATATCCATAAAGTTCAACAATTATTCTCAAATTTGTATGAAACTCCAGTAATCTAAATTAAATACTCTCACTCAATGCGACACCATTTAACAAAAAAACACATTTATATTGCATTTATAGAGGAATCTAGCCTCATGAAAATAATTACAAACGGAGACAATGTTGTTGTTATTAGACTTCTCTTACAAGTATTTGTCTTCCTCATCTAAAGATTCATATACACTTGAGTATTTGTGTGTCTATGACACTAGGGAAGATAGTAGTACTACATGGATGGCTTTTCTAAGAGCTCCTAGAGAGTACCTATTGGTTCAAGATTCTACAAAAATTCTACTATTCTTATCAAAATCCTTTACCATCGTACTGAAAAGTTCCTCGTGGAACAAAAATAGAGTGATTTCCATCTCTGCACATGGTTGCTTGCTCATGTCCTCTGAAAAGAAGTTGACTCTGTAAGTAAACAACAGATTATGTGAGCACAAATTATAAGAGAAATCTTTGATGACTCTCCATAGATAAGACAACTTACTTGCATTGTGAGACTCAATCACATGCTACACAACTATAGATGGTGCGCCAAAGCCATCAACAAAATAGCACCACCCAGTGTTATGAGGTATGAAGCCTAAACATTGAAAGGCATAAAGAGGTTTATTCTCTCCAGCATGATATACTTAAAGATGGAGATGATGTTAAGCTCTGAATGTAAGCTACAAGGGTAGTTTTCTTACCATTTTATCTTTATGTTGGAGATGAACCCTTGTAAAGCCCACACACTATTCACACCTCCTATTGTTGTGGTATTCAAGTCATGTGAGCTCATATTTTTTCCATCTTCGGAAGTAGAGGTTTCCATGTAGTGTGACTGAATAAAATTAGAAGGAGTAGAATCTTGTTTCATGGTGTAATGGAGGTGAGAGAAGGAAGAAGAGCTAGCTTTGTGTGAAACTATGTGGTGGCCAAGGGGAAGAGATGGGGGAGGAGCTTGCTTGGTGCTACAATGGAGGTGGGAGAAAGCTATCAGATAGATTAGACTATAGGGGGTGCATGTGGTTGTTGCAGAAATGGAGAGCTTAGAAAAGAGTTTGTAGAGAGAGAAAATCACTTTTTAGCTAGGTTTGGAAAGACTTTGGAGGGTGGAAAATGATGTTTTGAATTTTTTTGAAAAAAAATCAATTTTTTGTATTTTTTAGTATACTTTGTTCACTTTTGGAGGTCAAAAATACTTTTTTGACCATGAAATAAGTTTGGGGACCTTTTAAAGAGAGAAAACTTGAAATTTGAAATTTTTTGAAAATCAGAATTTTTTGAAAGTGGGGGAAAAAAGGTCAAAGTGGTCCCCCCCCCCCCCCCCCCGCCCCTTTCCCCTAGCCACCTCCCTTACCTTCTCACTAGGTAAGAGGCCATAAAGAGGTGTAAGGCTACCTTGTCCCCCACTTTTTTGAGGGTATACAGTGTGTTCACCACCCTCTTCCTATTGGTTGGCCTCTAATTAACCTTAATCCCAAAGGGCCCCTAGAGGGTTCATATTTTTCCTAATGGATTTCAGTCATTTGAGTGTAGCTTGAGTTAGATGCGAGCTTTTAGTTGTTTTTCAAGAGATTGACAACCTCTTGTAGCCTCTATGCACTAGTCGAATCAGCTTCGTCCCATGGTTTGACAAATTAATCGTGGTTCCCACTAATACTGCAATAAGATAGGATGGTGAGGTTAGACATGCGTCCCACATTTGGCACCGTTGCCCGGGATCGAAGAGACCTAAACTAGGGAAAAACAAAAGCGTCTTGTCTAGTTGTCCTTTAACTTCCTCTAGGTTCACCCTAGCTAGAGTTCAAAACTTTGTTTTAGAAACCGCATAGCTTGAAATTGTCGTCTTTTGCAGTGTAGAGGTAGCTTGGAAGTAATCGTACTTGTTGAATACCTTTAGGATTGTAGGACTGTAGATTTAAATTAGGATTTGGAGAAAAATTGATAGACGAGACAAGTCTTAAGATCAAGGCTCTGAAAAACATAAAAAACACAAGAAAACGAGTGTTTGTGGACACTTTCCACAACCCCATTGCATGAGAATCTAGGAGTAGGGTAAGTAGGATCCGAGGTGGATTTCACAATATTGCTCTCTCTGAAAGAATCAAGTGTGACTTGTTAGTGGAAGTTACAAAATTTCAGGTCTACGGTTAGAAATAGCTCGAAAAGACTCGAATCCACTCAATCCGACTGGAGAGTAAGCCTAAGAGTTGTCTGAACCAGTGGGTAAACTCAAAGACACTTCGAGGTAAAAAATTTCAATAATTGGTCAAAACTCAGATTATTTACTTTTTCTTGATATTTTAGGCCAAATTAAATTTTGACTTGATTCATAGGCTTAAAATACATCATATAAAGACTGTCCTTGAGAAATTGCAAAAAAGTGTTCATTTCAAGCCTAAAGTTAATAATCGTGATTATTAACTTTTTGCTCTAAACTGACCAAGGTTCATACCATTGACATTGCATGTGTGCAAACAACTTTTTAAAGGCCCAAGAGATTTGGATCACTAAATTGACAAAAAATGGGTAAAAACTAAAGTTTGTACTGACTTTTTGAATCTTGAGTATAAATTGGGGGAATTTATTCAAACTTGTTGAAATTTGATTCATAGGCTTATGTTGATGTGATAAACATGTGTACATGCTCAGTTGACCAAAAATTTGGAAAAATTTGTCAGAAGTAAATAATCCCAATTATTTACATCTACCCTATTTTTCAAATTTTGGACCAAGTCTGCATACCACTAGTTTCACCATGTTGTAATAAGCCCACAAACCAAATTTGGTAAGATTTGGACCACTGGAGTGAAATTTGTGACTAAATTGCAAAGTTAATCTACGAACAGATAATTGATGACCATTTGATAAAAAATTGTCCAAACTTTATGAAAATTGGCTAATGACCTTAACTTAAGGTGCTTAACTTATCTGTATCAAAGTTGAGACAAAAACTTGTAAAAATCTAGCTGGAGTAAATAATTGTGATTATTTACATCTGCTTCAAAACTTGATGATTTTGCAAATTTGAGTGCATCACAATGTCAAGCATATCAAGTAGACCTCACAAATCAATTTTGGTGAAATTTGGATCCCAAACGTGACACTTAAGCTAGATTCTTGAAATCAGAGTCTGCGAACACCAAACAATTGATAAACTTGATCAGATTTTGTCCAAACTTGTTGAAACTTGTCCAGGGACTCCAACAAGTTGTATACTTGCCAAACCAATCAAAAAAGTGCAAAAAACTAACAAAAGTAAATAATCGTCATTATTTACTTTTGCTATCCAGAGACATCAAATTTGACTTTTGAACTTATACAGTGCTAGACCAACATAGTATAAAGCTACAGGGAAATTTTGGGTTGAATCGGATAAAAATTAATACATGTACACTTAGTTTTCAGGTTGCAGATCAAACCTTTGATTTTTCATAAAGTCAAATTTGAAAGTCAAACTTTAACTCTCATAGCTTGCATTGAAGTGATAAATAGAGACCAATCACGAGAATAGCAAAAACTCTATTGTCTTTATAGAAGAATAGCTAACTTGATCCAATTTGTACAGGAATCTATCAGTGGCTTGATAGAAAGTTGCAATTGAATCAAGTAGAAATTGACTACAAGTCAATCCAAAGGTGAGTAGTCTATCCAGGGCTTTATAAGTCTATATGAACCTTAGATCTGGTCGTGTACTAGGAAATCAGGGCATACTCGGAGAAACCTCCAGTAGAGTGTCTACCGAAGAAAGCATGCATCAAGGAAATTCCTTGCACACAATTCTTGAAGAAGTCTTAGACACTTTTTCAGATTCAACATCCGAAATGTCTTCTTACTCGACTCACTCGGAAACCGGAACGATAGTGCGCTATAAGCATATACTATCTTTTTACAAGACTAACCGTCATGGAGCCCAGTTTTACTTGGACACTAACGAGGAGTATGCTATTCGCATTGATGACCATGGTATTGAGTTCGAAGAAGAGGTTAGGGCAAACAAACAAGGAAAAATGTACATGGATCGAAATGGAACTCAGTATTTACAGGTCAAAAACCCTGACGTGATAGACAAATGGGGGTTAGAAGTAAGCACCATAATCCCAAATATGTCAGCAAAAGAAGGACCACCAACTTTAGAATTCGAGGGATACGATCAAGTAGACTTGAAGCCTTTGAAACGGCTTAGTACGGATAATCCTAGGATCGGAGTCTATTGTTGGGAAGATAGAAACAAAAAAGATCTTCTGTGGACTTCTCATGCCAAACCAGGACAATTAACAGCCATGAAGATCATCTATATCTTCAAGATCAAAGATAAGGGATCCGCAGACCTACCAACCCACCTGTTTAGGAATTGTTATAACAACAACTTTGTTATGATGACTCTTGAGGAGGTAGATCAAACCAAATACCAAGGGTATTCCATCCGGGATTGGATATTGGGGCAAGGACCAGAAACAATTCCAAGGGATGAACATTGTGAGAGATAATCTGAGAGTAATGTGAAGAAACCAGAAACCACCTCATCACGTAGAAAACCGGGTGACACTAAGGCCAGTCCAGGGCTACATGAGTCACTATTTCCAACAGACTGGTTTGAAGGACTGAGAACAAGACCAACTCCCAGAAGACTTGGAGTTGAACCAAACAGACGCGTCAGACCAGTTGATTTTCAAAAATGGGTCAGAAAATACAGTGGATCAGGGGATCCATACGACCACTTAGCAAGCTTTAAGCAAGTGCTAAGAGCAGAGCGTATATTCGATTTCCATACTCAATTTGAGGGGTTTGGAATGACATTAGAAGAAAAAGCTTTGACATGGTTCCAAAACATTCCACCAAGGTCAATCATGGACTTGAACACATCAGCTTAAGGATTTTTAGCTGCTTGTTCGAAAACAGGGATCAAACATAATACGGTAGCTCAAATCTACAACTTTAAATAAAAACATGGTGAGTTTGTTAGGGATTGTGCAACTCGAATGAAACAATACATTGCCACATGCCCAGCGATGGAGATACCTGCAGAAGAACCACTTGTATCTTTGTTTCTAGAGGGACTGTTAAACAAAGAACTTCATGCTATACTCTATAGTAAAAAGCATACAACCCTAGAAGCGTGTGTGTCTGCTGCTATTGACCTAGGAGACAATTGTGAGATTTTCAACAAAGAGGATGTCCCTAAGGATAACCAAAGCAAGAAGACATCATCAACAAAACCAGTACAAGTGGGAACGGCTGCTGCGGCACCACTCTCAACCATAGAAGATATGCTAAAAAGGATGAACGACATGATGAACAACATGCAAAAAGCACCTATGACAGGACCAGGACAAGGGATACCTCCACATGGACAACCAATTAGGCCACAAAAATGGTGTGCAATCGAGGGTAAATGGACCAAACATGAGACCCATGAGTGCTACTTCAGACCAAAGTATGATGGGAATGTTCTGTACGAGCCCATGCGGCCACAAGGACAACCCATGTACAGATATCAGCCTAATATAGACCAAGCTCAAAAACCACTAATGGATATGGAGAGACCTCAACCTGTGTTGGAACAACAACCTCCGTATCTAAGACATAATGCAGTGCTTGTAAAGTACATGCACTCTGAAGGAGTCATAGATGAACAAGCATTAGTGCCTGTTACACCCTATGCAAAGCCTAGTCCATCTACAGTAATGGTAGAAGGAGATTGGTATAATCCACATCCACCAACAATGGAAGAAACCGTGACTTATGCTCCACCAGAGCTCACACCAATGTATTATGTAGCTAACCAAGGTGTCAGACCTCCCATGGGAAGACCCATAATGAAGCCTAGAACAGAAAACTGTCATAATTGTGGTGTTGATGATCATTGGAAAAATGAATGTCTAGAGCCTGACAAAAACCTCAAACCAATTGAAGCCTATTGCATACAATGTTGCAAAAAGGGAGGACACTTTTTGGAAGATTTTCCTAAGAATCCTTTGAACAAGGGTAAAACCATAGTAAACGTAGTCCAAGTGATGCCTAGTAGCTCATCAGAGAGTGAACCGATTGTTCCAATCAAGGTAATCACTAGAGCCCAGGCAAAGAAAAAGAAACACAACTCCTCTGATGATTCGAAAAATTCAAAGAATTTAAAGGAGCAGAAGCAGATATGAGGAGAGAAAACAAAAACAATGGGTTGAAATCGAGGAGAAAGCAAAGAAGCTAGTCCAGGACAAGTTGAAAGAAACCAGCAGTGAATTCAAGGAAACAACCGTGAAATCTGGAGGATCCATTCTGGTTGATAAAATTTTTTAACCTATTAATGCCACCTTGGAAGCCTACCAAGCAGGACTTAAAGTAGGCCAAAACATAGAAAATAAATGAAAAAGTTATCCATCTCTAAACATAGAAGCAGCTAAGTTGGAAGCTTATCAAAATTTAATAAGAATCACACAAGAAATGCTAAAAAAACAAAAACCCAAGCTTGAAAGTATTGCAAACCCTGAAGAGCTTGTGGTAGAAGAAACGAAAGCAAAGTCCAAGGTGGTGGCAGAACCCCACCTTGAAACAAATGAACCAGAGCTTATAGTGTCGGACAACGAAGATGCCTTAGAAGGAATTCCATTCGTAGAGGAAGACTGACCAGGACACTTATGGGAAAAAGTAAGAGAGATCAATGATGGGAGCCTAACTTTAAAGTCAGCTCCTATAGAGGAAGTCTGGTTGGATAACCTACTTTCTAATATGAATATGGATGTGCAATCCTTGTACATGGATTGCGGATCGGAAGCCAGGAATGTCGAAACCATTGACATTAAAAACATTACCTTTTTACTTGGAAGATAACGAAGATGAATCCATCGTGTGCAAGACTACTCAAGAAAAAAGAGCTGAACATACCGTAGAAGTAGACAATATTCATTCAATCATGTCTACACCCATCCAATGCACTCTTACTTTGGGAGAACTATTAAAACTCAGACCATACTTATGGAACGATTTATAGAAAACCGTAGAGAAGGTGGGGATAATGGGATTAATCTCAAAGAATTTGAGAAAATTGAAAAATGAAATGGAAAACAAAGAGATTCAATCAGTTCCTATGAACAAGGTCGAAGAATATTATGAAGGGGAAGAAGGAAACACCACCCTCCCAGTGAAATATAATGACCTTGAAACCATGGCGATACTGGATAGTGGAGCTGGCATAGCCATAGCCACTAAAGCAGTATGGGAATCCTGGGGATAGCCAGCCATTAGACAAACTCGAATGAAATTGCAGTTGGCTAACAGACACATTGAGAGACCTTTAGGGCTGCTTGAAAAAGTGATAGTCAATTCCTGTGGAATTGAATATCAACACACTTTTTCCATAGTAGACTTTGGAAAAAAACTCAACTATGAAATCACATTGGGAAGACCTTTCATGCGATAGGTACAGCTTATCCAAGATTGGGGAAACAACTATCTGTACTTGAAGCAAGTGGGATCTATAACAAGTGGGTGTTTTCAAGACATCTCTATAACACTTATAGAGATGTCTTGAAAACACCCATCCAAGAGTTTGATTCAGTCTCTTTGGCTGAAACTAAACTCCCATCCTGGTTAAACAAAGACACTCCTATTTGGATGTGTGGAGCTTCAGAAAAGGGAATCTTAAGACGAGAAGAATGTATCCTAGAAAGGGACTTCACAGATGAAGCCTACGTACCTGAACCCTTTCCAGAGCATTTATTTGAGCCATTCGAGTGGACTCAAATTTTAGTGACCATGGATGTATGTGTGAATACGTCTATGCCTACTCAATTTTGCAATGAGGATGGTTACGACATAATTCCCATCCAAATGATGTCAATCCTCAACATTGAAAATGAAGATGAGGAACCCAAGGACTTAATGAAAGCTCAACAAATCTTTTCAGACCTCTATTATGATGCAGCTGATTAGTTAGATGAACACTCAGCTACTTCAAAAGATTCAGGGTCAGGAAAAGAGCATATGAGAGCTAAGTTACTCTTAAAAGGAGGGGAGGAAAAGTTTTTTGACTTTCCAAACCAGAAATCAAGAAGACAAAAATGGTATAGATGAAAGGGAGACACCAAAATTGTGAAAACACTACCTATGCCATCAGTCTCCAGTAAAACACAATTTCTGATGCAGATAGATGCTAATAATTGTGTCAAGGACAAAACAACTGGCAAATATCCTTCAAACAGAAACTCAGAAATGTCTCAGAAATCGAGAAAAACAAGGAAGGGTACTCAAGAAAAATCACAGGATAAGAAACCACTCATGACCAGAGTCGAGCGGAAAAAGAAATATCAAGAGTTAAAAAAAGCTCTAAAGGAGATATACACAACCGAAATGGAAACCATGGAAGAGGATGGTAAGGATGTAATGCATGTTCCATCCAATTACAAAAAGTATATCCTCCAAGATCGGAAAATCATACTTGAACAACTTGTTAGGGAACTACGAAAACAAGGCGAATCTTACGAAGGGCCTGAAAATGCTAAAAGGGTAGACTTGGCTGAACCAGAAGAAGAGCATAAACCTGCTTACATTGCGAATGACCTAACAGGAAAAGAAGAAAAGATTTTGTTGATCTTGTTAAAAGAATATCGAAATATCTTCGCTTGGTCTTACAAGGATCTCAAGGATGTTGATCCAGAAATATGTCAATATACCATACCCATGGGAGATGATGCAAAACCAAGTAGACAGAGACCATACACGTATAACGAAACATTTCCCAGGAAGATCAAAGAAGAGATTGAAAAACAAAAGGAAGCCAAATTCATTTACAAAATTGAACACACAGATTGGGTGTCTCCAATTGTGGTAGTACCCAAGAAGAATGGAAAATTACGAGTGTGTGTTAATCTCAAAAAGGTGAATGCAGCTACTATCATAGACAACTTTCCTCTTCCGATAAATGAGCATGTTTTAGAATGAGTTGCAGAAAAATAAGCTTACAGCTTCTTAGACGGCTTTTCGGGATACAATCAACTTTTGGTTGACCCAAAAGATCGGCACAAAACTGCTTTTGCAACAAAATGGGGAATATTTGCCTATCGGGTTATGCTGTTTGGGTTAACTAATGCTCCAGCCACGTTTCAGAGATTAATGAGCCATGCTTTCAAATAATATCTTTGAAAATTCTTAGAAGTATATATGGATAATCTATGCGAACATTCATCAATCCGGGCTGATCATTTTGAACACCTCAAAAAGGTATTCAAAAAATGTAGACTTTATAGGATTTGCTTAAATCCTGAAAAATGCACATTCATGGGAAGACAAGGAAAAATTCTTGGACATATAGTGTCTAAAAATGGCATAGCTACTGATATTGAGAAGATTCATGTCATTGCTGATTTGCCTAGACCAAAAAGGTATTCAAAAAATGTAGACTTTATAGGATTTGCTTAAATCCTGAAAAATGCACATTCATGGGAAGACAAGGAAAAGTTCTTGGACATATAGTGTCTAAAAATGGCATAGCTACTGATATTGAGAAGATTCATGTCATTGCTGATTTGCCTAGACCAACAACAGTCAAGGGGGTACAAGCCTTCATGGGACACTGTGGATATTACCGACGGTTCATCTACATGTACGCTATAATTGCAAAACCCATGTATATCTTGATTACACACTTTAAATGGACCGAGACATGTGAAGAATCCTTCACGAAGCTTAAGCAAGCTCTCACCTCAGCTCCAATATTGAAAGCACCAGATTGGGATAAGGTATTCTACGAACATGTAGATGCTTCTAATTTTTCTATCGGTTGTGTACTATCGGTTGTGTACTAGCTCCAATATTGAAATCACCAGATTGGGATAAGGTATTCTACGTACATGTAGATGCTTCTAATTTTGCTATCGGTTGTGTACTAGCTCAACGAGGAGATGGGAAAATTGACTTTCCTATTTCTTATGCTAGCAGAAAAGAATTACACCACCACCGAAAGAGAAGGACTAGGAATGATCTATGCCGTTAAAAAGTATAGACATTACCTAATAGCCAACAAGTTTGTGTTCTTTGTGGACCACCAAGCTTTGTTGTATTTGGTCAACAAGCCATGCAGCACAGGGAGAATAATGAGATGGTTCATCATTCTTCTCAAATTTGATTTCACTGTGGTTGTTAAAAAAGGCACTACACATGAATGAGCAGATCATTTGTCAAGGATTGTTTCAGGGGAATCACCTAAAGGGGTAGACAATGATCTACCAGAAGCCTATTTGTTCTCCGTAGAAATGATACCTAGATGGTCGGAAAACATTGTGTCATTAATGACAATAGCACAAGTGGATTCACAAATACCACTTCCTATCACAATCGAATTAATCGAGCAATCGGCTATGTATCAATTACTAGTTGGAAGGCTATACAAAAGAAATCGAGACGGGATATTGCTCTTATGCATTAACACTGAAGAAAAAGAACAGTACCTAAGTCAAGTACATGTTACCATAGTAGGACTTCACTTTGCGGAAGACCAAACTATGCAACGAACCTTGAGACTTGGAGAATTTTGGCCGACTATCAGGAGAGATGTTAGATCTTTTGTAAAGGATTGCCCTCAATGTCAAAAAAAAACACCCATTCCTCGTGTAACATTGTTTCAAATGTCGTTCCTAAGTGGAGTAATTATCTAGTTACTTACTTATCGAGCCGAACATTTCCTGAGGATATGAGTAAACGCTGTCAAAGAGCAATTGAAACTAAAGCAAGAGACTATGCTCTTATTGGGAACCAATTGTATAGGAGAGGTAAAGATCAACATTTGCGTCTTTGTGAAAATGAAAACGAGTATATTCCGATTGTAGAACAAGCACATGCTGTATTAGGTAGAGGTCACTTTTCAGTGAGACCACCGCAAGAGCAATCTTGATGGCAGGCATATGATGTCCAACACTGTTTGAAGATGTGATGCGTGTCAACGAGAAAAAATGCCAACACGAGTAGATAGCATGCCCTTAAGACCAATGATAGGGGCTAGAGCTTTCGCAAAATGAGGTATAGATTTGTTGGACCAATACAGCCACCTGCTTATAGAACCCAAGCTCAATATATCATTGTAGCTACGGACTATTTGACCAAGTGGGCCGAGGCTAAAGCAACTCAAAAGAATGATGCCAGAACCACTGCTGCATTCATATATAAGTATGTATTCACGAGATATGGACTGCCAATAGAGATTTTCAGTGATCGGAGAACTCATTTACTCAATGAGGTAATAGAGTATTTGCTTAATGAGTTTATGGTCATCCATAACAAATCAGCTCCCTATCACCCACAAGCAAACCGACAAGCTGAGCATACGAATAAAATTCTTAGCTCGGTGCTGACTAAAGTGGTTAGTTCAGGAAGGACAGACTAGGAAATGAATCTCCATGCTGCTCTATGGGCTTACCGAGTTTCATTCAAAACATCTCTAAATGCTACACCCTTTAACCTTATTTGTGGTCTTGATGCCATACTGCCAATAGAATTTCTATTGCCGACATTAAGGGTAGCACATAATCTTGAGTGGACTGGGCATGAATTGTCAGAAAGACTTGCAGATTTGGAAAAGCTAGACAAGAAAAGGCTAACTGTTGTAGCTCATATCTATGCACAAAAGCAGAAACAAAAACAGTTTTTTGATTCCCACTTAATCACAAAGATCTTCAAGAAAGGGGACTTAGTTCTAGTCTATTCCCTTAAGCAACACATTCCCAAGTTTAAGAAAAAGGAAAACGGACCAGCTATCATTGAAGATGTATCTCCAAGTGGAGCAGTCAAATTGTCCACCCTAGATGGTGAACCAATGGCTAATTGGATTAGTGGATGTCGTTTGAAGAAATACAATTTTCCACTAACCAATGAATTTCTAGAGAGAATGCATGCAGCAAAACAAAGGAAGATCAAACGACAGTAGGTTATTGATGAAGCCCAAGAGGAAGCTAGGCTTCGGGTACTCAAGTGGAAAGCTGCTCTCAAGAATCAACAATTACCGATTCCCATCAATACTTTGAAAATAGATGATCGACAATGGGAATCACCTAAAGATTCATTTTCAATAGATGATGACTGGTTAGATGGAATGGACCTGCGCATCAAAGTACAGCTCAACAATCATAGTGCCAATGCTTTGGTCGACACAGGAGCTAGAGTAAATGCAGTTAGCTATTCCACATACAAGAAGGCAACAAGTCAAGCATTGACGGCAGGAATAGCGACAATCAAAGGATGCAACAAGAACCCAACTCCAACATTGGGATTAGTCAACTTGAACGTGATAGTACATGAATGTTCATGTCCTCATCAGTTTGTATGCTTACCAGATGAACACATGAATGAGATGATGATTCTTGGAATTCCCTGGATGCGTACATACAAAGCAGTACTAGATTGGGATACGAATCAACTAAATCTATCACCTAAAGGAGGGCAACTCATTTTTCCAATTGCACCAAGCAAGGAGGAATGGAAATGAAGCAATCAGTAGACAAATCCACAAAGTCAATCTTCTCCATCCCCTCGACAATCAAATGCTACATATAGCATGCAAGGAGTTAGGCAAATTTGGGTACCAAAAGCACAGCTTAAGGATAAACCGATTCCGATATGGGTGCCTAAAACTTCATCGACGAAACAAAAGAAGGTTCCAAGGGTTCAAACACAGAGACAAGCATCTCCGAGCAAGGAACCTAACATGGAAATGGTTTGTAAGAAAAGGGAGCACTTATCTTCTCCACAAACCACGAAACCAATCAAGCAATGGCGAGTTAAGTCTCAACAGACTCCACCACACCATGCAGCACCACGCCGACCAAATTATTATTGGAGAAAAAAGCTCGACAACAGTCAAAAGTGCTACCAACACCTCAAGCAATCAACGTGCTAAAGAATCCTGATGGTACAATCAAATAGAGAGCACACAAACTACAAGATTTTCTCTTTGGCAGACATCAGCAGCAAACCTCGACATCGGAAACCCTTGAGTTAATTACTCAAGCCCAACTCTTGCACATCATATTAATTTGAATTGCATTGATCTTCATATCATGGTAGAGCCAACCACGGCTATGCATAGACACAGTTGTTCAACCCATGCACACAGTTGTCCTGGAGTACGCCATCTAGGAGGGGTGGAAGGGCACTAAGAACTAAGTACTAAGTACTAAGTAATTAAGGGCAATGTTTGAAGAGGGAGGAAAAAGTTCTATATTAACATGTGATTTTTTTGCAAAATTACCTAATAATGCCCATTCATCACCAAGGAAAAATTCACAGATAATATCTCCCCGATGAGTGTAAATAGTGTATATACTATCAGAAAATCATCAAAAATAGTCCTTTTTTTAGTATTTTTAATCATTTTTGTTGATAATGAGGCTTAAAGTAGAGAAATCCAACAAAAAATAATAAATCTGTGTTTTTCAAGGGATTTTCTTAATCATTGGATTTTTACTTTACTTTTTTAGAGCATTTTTCTATTTTCTTTGATTTTTTCAAATAAACAGGTCAAACATTAATAGTAAATAGCAGGGAAGCTCAAATAGAAAAATGAAAGACACGATGGTGATCAGAAAGACAACGCGGACAAGCACAAAAAATTTCAATGAAATCAGAAGATGGAAGCGGGAAGCCTAAATTAGGTGGGCGGGCGTACTTTGCAAAATTCTTGCAGAATGAGCTACAGGAATCCGATCGGGGAAATTTTTGAGTCTAACATAGATTTCACGGCCTAGTAGGACTAAAGGGGAATCTGGGGAAATTTGGTTCGGGAGGTCCGGGTATAGATATCCAAGGTAGGCTAAAACCACCTCATTTCCACTTGGAGCCTTTGCAGAGAGAGATTTCGGCCTCTTTCGCGCGACTTTTTTGGAGTCCACAGTTGACCATTTTCAGCACCGTCTCACACGAGACGTGAGGGGTAAGTTCTTTACGCGACAATGATCCATTTTGTACGGCCGGTAGCTAGTCTAAAGCCCTAGGAAAAACCCTAGAAATCGAGCAGTGCACGAAGACCTACGACCTAAAACTGACCATAGCGTCGTGCCAGCTTGACCAAATCGGATGGGAATTGAACCATAGCATGCCCTAACATAATGGAACCTTTCTATACCATCAGATGACCATTCGGCTGGGGTCAAGGGGATCCCCAGTAGAAAAGTTAGGTTTTTGGCAAATGCCAGAATTTCGACCTGACTCCACAAATGGCTTGCTAATGAGGTCCATAGACAATGTATATGATTGGTTTGGTGAAATCCATCAAGCAAAGCCCTCAAAAAGCAAAAAACGGCTCGAAGGTTACAAATTCGACATACGAGGTCAAACTGATTCCAAATGAGCCAGAATTGGACAGATTGCTTCACGACTATGTTACGGACAAGTCCAAAGCCTCAAAGTTGATCAACCAACCCAACAGACGGAGTAGTCACAAAAAACGGGGATTTCAGAGTCAACAGAGCACAAAGTGACGCCGGCATGACACCAAATTCAATTTAGGACTTGTATTAGGTGTATGAAACATGTCTAGGTCAAAATTTGTAGGTTTTGCAAAGTTTTTGTCACTGTTGTAAATAATCGCTATTATTTAGTTTTGCATCAATTTTGCTTGGAAATTATCAAATCACCTCACCTATCATGTGTACACACCTATTACATGCCAAAAATCAAGTATGAGCCAAAATGACCACCCATTATTGGAGAAATTGTCAAACAAACGCAAAGAAGTCTTTGCAAGACAAAATTTGGGTTATGGACCACATTTCTTGATCCAAATCACTTCATATCTCATACCCAAGGTCCATGCAATGCATAGAACCAATTTGTACCAAAAAATATCGATTTTGGAAGAAAAGTTAATAATCACGATTATTTACTTTCTGGTCAAAATTGGGGAATTTGGATATTTTGTCATCATACATCCAAAGTACATGATATGTTAAGCCCACTAGCCAATTTTGAATCAATTGGAGTTCAAAATCTCAAATTTCCTTTATATCTACTATTTCAGAGACCTAAAGCCAAAATCTGGTACCATTTTCACCCTGTGCATCCAAATGAGCCCATATTTCACTCAGAGCATATATTTGGTATATACTTCAAGCCTATAAAGCCAAGTTTGCAAAAAAAAGTTGAAAATTTTCCTCAGCTATAAATAATCGTGATTATTTACTTTGGTTGCAAATTTTTGTTTTGACCATACAGTTTTGTTCCTTGCATGTTTTTATGCATCTTTGCTTGTTTAAAAGTTGATTTGAAGCAATTTGGACCAAATTGTCAGCATTTCAATCTAAAAGGACATTTCAGAGAAAATTTCAACAAATCTGCTTTGCACTCTATTCACAGAACAGGAGCAATGCAATCAGTGGACAGGGCCAAGAAGAAGCTAAACCAAAAAGAGAAACTACAAGAACTACCCGCGTATCAACTAGACCCCGAGTCAGTCAAAGTAGCAAAGACATCCTACCTTTCCAGAGAATAGTTAGAAGAGCACCACACTATGGTTTTCACTAGCAGGTTCAAGAGTGAAGAGGGTCATCAGGTGGAGTTACAACTCCTGCCCAAAGAAGTCTATGATGTAGCTGCCAAGCCAGAGACAAAAGAGGATAACCGCAGGTTGGGGGTCAGGCATTTCTACAAACAAGAGCCTTGCGGAGTGGATTTTCAGAAGACTTATGAGCTTCTATCCACCATCAAAGAAGATGTAACCACACAGTTATCCAACACCCAAGGCAACAAGGTCGAAGTAGTGATCACTAAAGAGATAGTGGTAGAGGCACTCAGACTGCCCACAAAAGGAATGAGCATGCGAGCAAGAGACGGGAAAACCGCAGGCACATTTACCAAAGAGACAGCAGTGGCTACATTCACTGATCTTATTCACAAACAGGTGGAAGAGCCAATCCGTTTGTACCACCAACACTTCCATTTTTTGGCAAAAAGGCCACCAAGGTACACTACACCAAATCACGCCGTGGCTACCACATTCACTCAGGTTCTCAAGTCGACGACAAGGCAACCAGTGGACCACGCGTAGTATGTCTTGACAACCTTGAAGGGCACCAAGAAGGAAGGCAAAATCACGTACTTGGGTGCGCCAGAGGTCTTGACTAGAATAGCATATCATGCCATCGGCATGGCCGACAACCTACCGCCTACCCCTGATCAGAATACATGGATATTGGCAGCACAACGCTCTCCACGAGCTACAAGGTCAAGTAAAAGATCATAAATCTGATGAGGAGTCAGCTGATAGCTCGCCGGAACGGCACAACAGCGAGATCTCTAACAACAAAGAAAAGAGAGCTCAGAGAGAAGAGATGAAAGGAAAGTTGTGGCCACATACCAAGAAGAGCCAGCTCAAAAACAAGCATGCTTTGAAAGAGAGAAACAGGCGTACCAGCACAGTAGGCAAGCACAAGGGAAGGACCTAGGAAAATGGGTATCTATAGGACTGAAAAGCCCTCGAACAAAGCATCATACAAGAAAAGAGGCGGATGATCCAACAAAGCATTTAGAAAGAATGTACCAAGAGGCTGAAGCTCTAAAGCTGAAGGAGGCAAAAGAAGCTGCAAAGATAGCCAAGGAAGCGGAAGACCAAAGGCAAGCCGAGGAAACAGCTAGCCAAGAGCAAAGTCATGGATCTCCCAGACCCACCTCACCGCCTACATAACAACAAGACCATCCCATGCCTAGTCCACCACCATCACTTGCAAGCAAAGACACCAATGAAGCAGAGCCTGAGAAAGAGAAACATTCTGAGTCCACCCAACAAACAGAATCTACACAAGAGGCTGACCACCCCGATGGACAAAAAGAAAAAGAAGCCGAGCTGAAATAGAAGAAGGTAGCAAAAGATACTCAAAAGCCAGAAGAGGAAAAGGCAAGTGGATCTGAACAAGAGACTGATAAAGAAGCAAATGTGGGAAAAGAGCCTACCACTGCACATGAGACATAACCTGAGCCAGAGAAGGAAGAAAGGCCGGCACCTGAAGAGACAGCAAGGTCAGAGCCCACACCCTCTACTTCTATTCAGCCAAAAATTGCTGAGGTATCAAAGCCTCAGGATACCCAAGAAGAAGACTGACCATCTACCTCTACACAAGAACCACCAGCAGTTACGACACAACAAGAAGCCACAGATGAGGCTGCAGGCACATCTAGCTGGCAAGACAGGAGGAGTGGTAGTCCAACGACGAAGTAATAGTATAGGTCAATGAATATGCACGGCAGATGCAGGAAATGACGGAGAGACTCAGCTCAACAGCACTAAACCGTAGCACCAAGGACAAAGAACTTGAGATGGTGATCGACACTCTCCAAGGAGAGTTAGAAGATAGGATGATTGTCATCATTGATATTCAAAGGTTGGTGCAAGAGCTGAAGGCAGAAGTGGAACAACATCAGTTGGCCAGAGATAAACAACAAAAAGAAATGGAGGAGTTAGGTGATCTACTCACTAAACCAATGCCTGCAAAGCAAAAGATGAGCAGCTGACAGAAGTTACAAATGAACTTCTTATGACATCTCTGTTAGCTCAGAAAATTCAGGTGCAATTAGATGTTGCCAATGCTTCTCTACAGTATTCTGAACAAAGGATCAATGATCAGGCCATTTTCTTACGACAAATCAGAGAAAATCCAACCGTGGCCTCAATCAAAGGAACTGACGAAGTGTATAAGGCACTTGAAAAGAAAAACAAAGACCTAGAATTGGAATTAAAGCTAGAACAATCACAGCGCAGGGACCTGGCATTGATGCGGGTTCAGAGAGAGGAGGAGCTTCTCAAGGAGATAGCGGAACTCAAGCAGATTAATCAACTCCTCATAGATGGAAAACCAGACACGCAGGAAGAGTCAGGCACTTCAGAGCCACCACAGATAGACATACCCTCGGTCTTGTTTGCTGAGTTTGAGACACAGTCCACAGCAGAGCCGAGTGGTGATGAAGATTTTCAGATTAACATCACGGACGAAAACACAGTGCCAATGGTCCAGATATCAAAAACTGAAGAAGACACACTGAAGGAGAAGATCACCCTAGAGATGGATGAGCAGTGGAAAGCCGCTATGGATTGGGAGTTGAGAGTTTTACACCCTGTCAACGTCATTCAACTCACTTCCAATCAGATCAACGCTCAATGGCACCAACAATCCCTATCGTACCCTCTCATCAAAGTAGAACTATTACAGGTGAAAGAGAGGCTGTACAAAGATATGCAAGAAGATGGCATAGATAAAGACCACCCAAAGTGGAGGTTAAGCTGGATGAACAAGAATCCAAGATACCTGATTCTGTTCACAAGAGCACCTGCGGCCCTTCAAAGAGATCGAACCTTCTGTATTGTACCCAGAGTAAGGACATGGCAAGCGCATGAAGCACTGCAAAAGAAGAGGCCAACTTGGCTTAACTTCCCCAGGCTGCCAGCTCCAGAGAGAGGCCAAGCGACAGAGAAATACATGGTGAAAACCCTAACGGGCACCATGTCTTTCTTCAAGAGTCTGCAAGATCTCTCTTGTGCTATGTTGTATAAAATTTGCAGAATGTTGCTAACATGTATACAAGTTTTTAATGAGCGTGAGCAAACAGGAGCCCCATGGCTATCATTCTTGGAAGGAAACAAAGGCTTATGATACAATCTGAGTGGGAAACCTTCAAAGGAGGTCCTTTACGGATTCTATGCCAAATGCATGTTCCTGCCATTGAATAATATGCTAGCCTTTGAAGAAGCATTCTACACTGGATTCTTCACCTAGCAAACGAAGATATTTGCGTCGGTGATCAGCAACCTAACATCCAGGTTTGTAGGCTACTTAGCGGTGGAGCTGAAGAATCAAGTAACAATGCAATTTCTGCAAGTGCCCAACAAAGAATGAAGAATCAAATACCAGAAGGCACTAGATGTGCTTAAAGACTGCCTCGTCAGCCATCAACCTAAAGACTATTTCAGCCCATAAAGCTATGTAAAGGGAAGATACAGGCAAGGAGTTAGGTCTTCGAGCGAGCTCAACAGAGCGAACTTTAAAGCGAGTTTTTTTTTTTTTTTTGGAGTGCCGCCCTCCCTACCTCCCCTTCCTCCTCTTGCCGCCCATATGCTTCCTCCTCTTTCCTTCCTCCTCCTCCTCACCCTCCTCCTCCAAAATCCTTCCTCTCCTCCACCTCCTCTCTCCATCTACTCCTCTAACCACCTTCCCTTCCTCCAGATCCTCCTCTAGAAACCACCATCCCTTCCCTAAAGTCCTCCTATCTCCTACTCCCTTCTTCCTCTCTCTCTCTCTCTTAGTCACTCTATGACCCCTCTCCCTCTCTCTCTCTCTCTCTCTCCTCTCTCTCTCTCTCTCTCTCTCTCTCTCTCGTGCTATCTTCCCTCTATGTGAGTGTCTCTCTCTCGCTCGCCACCCCTCTCTATTGTTGTCTCCCCCTCCCACCCCGTACCCCCCCCCCCCCTCTTCTTTATCTCTCTCTCTCTCTCTCTCTCTCTCTCCTCTCTCGTTGCCTTCCCTCCCTTCCTGGAGTGAGCTCCAC
>NC_140956.1:12047500-12110000 GCF_014529385.1 Adiantum capillus-veneris
GAGAGAGAGAGAGAGAAAAAAAGAGAGAACAAAGGGCAAGAGAGGGAATGGGTTGGAGGGATCATGAGAGGGAGAGAAGGGAGCGGTAGAGGGTATGCTTTAAAAAAAAAACAAAACAAACAAGGCACTAGCAAAATCGCTAATGTTTTAGGTTTTGCTGGAGAGACAGAGGGAAAAGAGAAGAGAATTTTAACGTTATTGAATGTAGAAAGTGAGAAGAGAGAGAGAGAGAGAGAGAGAGAGAGAGAGAGAGAGAGAGAGAGAGAGAGAGAGAGAGAGAGAGAGAGAGAAGACATGGGGGGGAGAGGGGTGGAGCTCACTCCAGGAAGGGAGGGAGGGAAGGGGGAGAGAGAGAGAGAGAGAGGGAGAGAGAGAGGAGGGGAGGGGGGTAGGGGGTGGGAGGGGGAGACAACGAGAGAGAGACACACGCACAGAGGGAAGACACACGAGAGAGGGGTGGGGGGAGAGAGAGAGAGAGAGAGAGAGAGAGAGAGAGAGAGGGGCCTTGGCTACTCCACTGGAGGGAGGGGCGGCAATGGGCGGTGGTGGTAGGAGTAGGGGTGGCACATGGTGGTAGGAAGTTAGCACCACTAACCACCAGTGGTGGGCTAGGGTGGTGGGTGGTGATGGTTGTTAAGGGGCGGCAATAGGAGGTAGTGGTGGTGGGATGAAAAAAAAAAAGCTCGCTCCAAAGCTCGCTTCGTTGAGCTCGCTCTTTAACCTTCCCCCACAGGCAAGGAGGGGGGGAATGTTAGCAGTAAGCTAACACAGACACCATTTTTTGGAGTTCTCTTTGTAAAACATTTATTATTTTGATAAATCGGGAATATTATAACTCTTATTTTCTCAAATAAACTTTGTAATTAATGAGTCGGGGCTACAAGCTTCTAGATTGTATCAACCAGTCATCACCCAACTTTGGTAGGACTCCAGATTATTAGTTTTGACCACCGAAAAACCTTGGCTATGGTATAAAAGCCTATTTTTGTAAGATTTTTATAAGTTTTGGATAAGAAATACACAGCGTGAGCTAACGGTGCTCACTTCTCTCCTTCTCCCGCTTCCTACTCCCTCTCCGGTTGTCAAATTGCGATTGCGTTTGTTGCATTGCAATCGCAGGTAAGAGCTCTACGCATTGACGTAAGCCATTCATAGTATTTCATAGCTTTTGGCGTCGCCGACCCGCATAAATAAAAATATAAGCATAGGCGGGTATTGGGGCATCATTGCTAAGCATTTAGATGAATTCTGGGTCGAAAACGACTAGGTCAAAAATCCACTGCTGTTAATAATCGCGATTTTGGAACTTGACCTAAAGTGGGGTTTGAGACCATAGGTATGTGTGCTTAGGTCTTATAAAGTTTTCCTAGAAGTTTCGTTATGTTTGGATGTCATTTGATGCTATAACAGATGTGATTTGCCAGCCGATGAGCGATTGGCTTTTGGTGATTTCAGCCACTTGAGTGTAACTTGAGTTAGATGCGAGTTGTTAGTTATTTTCCGAGAGGTTGACAACCTCTTGTAGCCTCTATGCACTAGTTGAGTCAGCTTCGTCCCATGGTTTGACAAATTAATCATGGTTCTCGCTAATACTGCAATAAGATAGGATGGCGAGGTTAGACATGCGCCCCACACCGTGTTGTTGCCCATGCTACATTGTTTCACGATATCGTGTTGGTGCACGATGCTGGGTTGGTGCCCAAGGAGGGTTGTTTCTTTAAATTGAATAATTGATTATGAATGAGAAAACCTTTATACAAAGGCTCTGTTGGTGCAGAGGAAAATCCTGTTGTTGCAGGTCGTCCGTGTGATCAATCGTCGTTAAGTCTAATAAGTAGGATGTTTTCAGTAGAATTTTTTTGCAAAAAGACTGTCTTGGTGATGTTTGAATATATTACTGTCAGAAGAAAAATTGCATCAGAATTAATTAAGGAATTGCTTGTGAATGTTACACAATATGGTAGTAATTAGGAAACAAAGACAAGGGTGTGTGTTAAGGCGGTTACGCCGCTAGCGGAAGCTAAATAGCGAGAACTCAACCAACAACAGAATTTGTCAGACGAGGACGGAGCTTGACCCGCAGGCGCATGGAAACAACTAGGTGGGTGTCAAATCACCTACTCGACCTTCTAATGACAATCACTACTAAGGAAATCAAATCTAAGTTCTAAAATACGCAAGTGACTGAAATCCGTACTACGAACGAATGCTATACGAAACAAGATCTAGAATCATCGAATCGATCTCAAACTCAAGGGGAAGTCTATACACTAGGTAAGAACAACACCCTAAAGACTTGAACTGCAAAATCAACCTATAACCACTCCGTGCGGTAAGCGCGTATGAAGACAGGTCGAAAAATACAGGTGACCGAAACTTGACCCCGATGGTACTAATGCGTAGCTCTACTCGTTGTGGTTCTATAGATATGCTGCACGCTCTATTCCGACACACGAGTTGGAAGAAAACTCACACCGAAGCTCGTAGGAACTTACCACACGTAGAAGCCGATAGCGCGCACTCTTGGTATCTGTGCATAGCTCACCGTTGCTAACACAATGGCGGTGTCGCTTCTCCAATGGCGGCCCCGTAGCTCGCGTAGCAAGGAGATAAGACTCTCTCTCTCTCTCTCTCTCTCTCTCTCTCTCCTCTCTCTCTCTCTCTCTCTCTCTCTCTCTCTCAGACACAGTCACGGCGCTCAAAACTCACTTTGATTAATAATTGAATCCCCCTTAGGTTACAAAACTTTGGCTTATATACCTCAGCCTTGGAGGTGAGAACATCTCTAATTATTTACATCAGCAGGTGAAATTACGTCGGGATTACAGGCTGGAAACTCAATTGAGTCCCGTTACTTAATGAATGGCTCAAATCAAAATTAATGTCGGAAAGACATTTATTACAATCAATGGTTACAAAATGATGGGTGTGAGCAAAAATGTGGTTGTGATCCTCTGCTGGCTCAACACTCCCCCCCTCCGCGTTCATGTCGTCCCTGACATGACTTTTAGGCTTGATCAATAGAGTCCTGTCGTCTTGAGCATCTGCAAATGTGATTCGTAGCGTAGGTTGCCGATGGTCAAGGTTGGGCCGAATATTTTGCTTTCGTGAGTGTGAAAAGCCGGTGTAGAAAGCTTCTTCGAATGTTTGCATGTGGAAGCTAGGCAAAAACATAATTCTTTGGTATAAGAGATGTAACACCTTTGGTGATGGCTGCAATGAAAGATCATACATCATATCCGTCACTGTGTCGGCCGTCGATAGTAGACTCGAGGTCGTGGCTTTATCTGGCGCGAACACTTCAATGCATGCTAAGAGAGTCCTGCAGATTTTCTTTAGCATCTGACACGAAAGGTCAGGAGAGCCAGTAAAGAGTTTGATGGTGCCCGTTAGGGTTTTCACCATGTAGGCTTTACCTATTCTCTCTCCTGCCTTTGGTCCTGGCATCCTTGGGTAATTAAGCCAATTTGGCTTCTTTTCTGCAATCCTGCCATGCTCTTTCCAGCTTCTGACTCTTGGCACCGGGCAGAAGGTTGCATCCTCCCGAATCTCCTTTGGAGCCTCTACCAAGTAGATGAGGTAGGCTGGGTATTTGTTCAGCCAACCTTTCCTCCATCTAGGTTGAGAATCTACAATCTTCTTTGATTGTTCATCTTTTGTGATGTCGCCTTCGTAAAGAGCGACATACTGCTCCTCCTCTATTCTCTTTTTCGTCTTTATCACTTCAAATTTCATCAGAGGGAAAGGCAGGCTGGGTTGCATCCACTCTTCATGGAGCACTTTTGTGTCTAACCCTTGAAGTCTAATGGAGATGAGGAGTCTCCTTTCCCATTCCATTTCCGCCTTGGCACTTTCCTCTGTTGACTTTTCTATTTGGTCCTGGAGCCTTTGTTCTTCTTCTTCAGAGATTCCTGAAGTTGAGGCCACTTCTTGAACTGGGGCTGGATCTTCAATTGTGGTTGCCTCTCCAGTTTCTGGTAGCTCTATGGCTGCTCCCCCTGCTTCTTCTTGTGGTGGCTCTGTTTCTCTTCTTTGTTGCTCTTGGAGCTGTTTGCGGAGGGCCTCATTTTCTGTCCTTAGTGTTTGGTTTTCTGATGTGAGCCTCTCCTCTGCAGCCAATGATCCCTCCGCCATGTGCAATCTTTGCACTTGCTCTAACCTCAGCTCTCTTTGCAGACTTCTGACCTGATCTTCCAGAGCTGGTACGAGGGCTCCCTCTTGTTCTGTTCCTGCTCTGCTAGCTCTAGGGGTGGTCCTGAGTCTCATGATTGTCCTTTCTTGAAGTTCGACTCTTTCCCTTAGCTCAATGAGCTCATCCTTGGCTGCCTCCAGCTCATCTTCTATTCGCTCCTTTGCTTCCTGTGAACTTGTTACCTCTCTTGAAGCTTCGGCTAGTTGGAGTATCAAGCCGTCTCTCTCGTTTTCTGCGTCGTAGAGTGATGCTTTATGACTTTCAGATTCAGTCATAGCATTCTCTAACTTCTTCTGCAACTCTGCTTCCTTTTGTTTTGCTGTCTCAAGTGCTACTTCCTTTGCTCTGGATCTTTCTTTAATCTTGCTGAGCAGTTCATGCACCATGTGCATGTCTTTTTCATCTTCATCTGTCAACTTGACAGCTCTTTCTGCCACCACCTCCAATGGCTTCGGCTCGTCCATTTTTTCTTCACTCTCCATTGTACCTTTTGTCTTTTCCTTCGTCCCTTCCGATCATCTTGTTTTCGTAGGGATATCCCATAAACTGCCTCCAGGGCCTCTTCTTCACTGTATCCGATCGCTACCAGATCCTCATAATCATCTTTCTTTTGCTGAACTGGATCTATCTCCTTTTCCTTGGTCCCGGCCTCCGGCTTTTCCATAATTTCTGTTTCTATTTCTATTGTGGTTTCCTCCACAATAATTTCCATCTTCTTCGGGCTTGGTACAACAGTAAAGAGGGCTGATTGTCCTCAGTCATCTTGGCTTTCCTTTGTTTGCTTGCCCGTCTTTCTCTTGAGGTTCAGTAGACTCATCTCTTTCTTCTTCCCCTTGTCGTCCTTTTGCAGCTCAGCTTTTAAAAGCTGTACTTCCTCTTCAGTATAAGGCTCGACAGGTTGCTGCTCCAGTATGGCCTCCGACTCCTCATAAGCTCTAATATATTGATCATATTGATCAACATGTGGCCTGGCTGAGCTGGTTCCGACTTTAGTGGGGTCTGGCACCCACATTTCTTCAAAGTCCCCCTTTAGAGCTCTTTCCGCTCTAAACTGCTCCACCAGCCTTTCCATTCTTGCGGCTTTTTGACTTTTGGTTTGCTTGGGATCGGCCTTCTTCTTCACTTTCTTCTTGAGCGGCTCGTCCACAGCCTCTTCAGGTTCTGAAACTATTTCTAGTTTTCGGCGTGCTCTTGTGGACGCCCTCTTGGATACTTCTTGCTGTTCTTCCTCCTCATCGGCTTCTCTAAGCCACTCATTCTGGGAGGGAATCCGTGGCCCTTGATCCCTAGCTCCAATAGCTTCATAAGCTATTCTTGTTAGGATTTCTCCTCCTCCTATGTACTTTGGTTCTGGTTGTGCATGGCGATTACTTGCTCGTGGATGTATTGAGCATAATTCACCTCTTTTGGCACGTTGCTCTTCAGTGCCCATGTGATGGTAGTCGCAATGGCATGGGGTGGTGTAGTATACTTCTGCGGTCTTTTACTGCACACATGGAAAAACTGGTTGTATAATCGGCAAAGGGTTGCCGCTCGTTGATCTGCCATATCTCCGTAGGTTGTATTTTGTTTCTTTGATCCATAGACCTCTATGGCCTCCCTTCTTTCTCTGACAGAACTCCCTTTGTTGTGCAGCTTCAATGCATCTGCAATGAGCTGTGGAGTGATCTGTACTTCAACTGTTTCTCCATCCATGGCTGTCAACGTGGCTTTCCCATCCTTCTGAATGGATGTTGCCAACTCATACACTCTTCTTGTGTCTACACCTGATGGTCTCGAGGTGAAGAACCTGTGTAAGTCAGCCTTTTCCAGGTATCTGCTGATGTTCTCTGATCTGCTATAATCCACTAATTCTCGTGGGATCATAGGTACATGACCGATTGCCCTTGAGGATCTCTGAAAGTCCCCTGGTAGATCTTTATTCCCTCTTTTTCTAGTACTGCTTCCTCCACCCAAGTCTTGGTTGGCTTGAGGGTTTCTGTTGGAATATCAAAAGGTTCTGCTTCTGCAAGAGCATCCTTGATGGTTGGTCTTTTTCTCTTAGTTGCCGATGACTTAGCGGAATCCATGGATCCTGTAACTCCAATTTCAGAAGTTAGCGTCTTTTTAGTACTGAAAGCCGAAATGAAGCTTTTAACTATTCAAATGACTTGAAAATTGAAACATGAGCTATTCAGGGCCTAAGGATGCAATGTAGGTGAAAAAATATGCAAACTGGGCTCAAAAACATGCTTGAGACATCATACGCGTATGATGTCTTTTGTGTCAAAATGACTTCATATTGGTTGTGCTTGTAGCTGATAGTGTATACATGAGTATCATATGCTTGGATTTGAGTTTGGATCCCATTTGGTCAAGTTTTGGCCAGTTTAGTCCAGTTCAGGCTCTTGGCAAAATTTTGAAAGGGAAATGGATTTTATGATCCAAATTGGATAAAACTTGGTGGATTACCTTCAAATGGCATGTAGAACACTTCTGTTTGGTGGTTGAAGCCCTGAGGTGCCAAAATCACATAGTGAGACATCATACGCGTATGATGTCTTTTAGTGTATTTTTGGACCAAATTTCTCTATAAGCTTGGATTTGGCTTTAGATAGGCTTATTCAGTGGATTTATCAAGTTTGGATAGAATTTGGACTAAAAATGGCTCTGGAGACATCATACGCGTATGATGTCTTTTTCATCAATTTTTCATGGGATTGGTTCTGTGGACTCCCATGTGCTAGTGAAGGACTGTTTAACTCAAATCTTGGTTTGGACTTGAATATGTTGGATTTGGGACAAAAATAGGCTTTGTATGAAGGATTTTCTCTTAATTGGGCTAATGGGGTGATCCACTTGACCAAATGGTTCCAAACTTCATATGTAGCATGTATTAGATATATATAATGGATGTATGATGACAAATGAGCATTTTTTGCTCTGTAAGTGCAAATAGACATCATACGCGTATGATGTCTTTTGTGTCAAAATGGTGCTTTTTGGTTCCAGATAGCTTGTAGATGTGTTAATCAACAATCCTACAAAGTTTCAATGAGTTTGGAGTTATTTTGACAAAATTAGGACCAAAAATCAATTTTATGGCCTACTTTGCGTCTTTTTGTTTTCCTTGGGTTTTCTAACTCCAATTCTCATGATACTTGGTTCATAGGATGTGATTAACATGTGGAATGAGGCTATGCACTCAAATGTTGAAATGGATGTGAAAATCATGCTGTGAGACATCATACGCGTATGATGTCTTTTCTTGAAATGTTGGTCTTTTTGTGCAAAGAATGCTTTGTGCTAGTGCTAGTGCCCTAAGCCCTGCTAACTAGTTTTCAACTTAAAAAGTCATCAGTTTAGCTAAAAAGCCCCCTTATAGGCATTTCAGTCTCCGAAGTCGTCTTTTTGCCTTGGAGTTGAATTTCTTCAACTTTTCTTCTTGAGAGTTGCATTTCCAGCTCATTGGATATGTTGTGAAGCCATCCATTTGGTTGAACTTGACTTTGGCTCCCCGTTCTCCATCTTTCTCCATTTGGTTGCCCGAAAGCGTCTTTTTCACCATCGGTAAGTGAATCAGCTTTCTTTTGGGTTTTGCTTGCAAACATAAGTCATCCATGTATATTTGAAGCTGCTTGTGAAGTTTCATGTCATTTGGTCGTCAATTTTAGCCGTTATGCCAAAATGACGCTTTGTGTGTCCGCAGCCGAATCGGTTGTTCCGACCTACTTTTGGTGATCCAAACCCGGAGATACTCCATGGTTGCATTGCCCTCGATGTTGTTAAGCTTCCTGAGAAGTTTTGTGTCGTTCCGACAACTTTTTTCTGTTTGCCTCTTGCAGGCTCTGTTGACCTAGGGTTTTTTCAGTCGTTCTTTCTCGAGCTTTGAGTGCTAGAAACTCATCTCCTATACTAGGGTAACCCACCTCTAAGTTCTTGCAAGGTTTGGTTAGGCGGTTGTGCCCCTACCTAGCGTTCTTCCCCATTCCCCGTCTGCTCTTGTTTCTTGGTTTTGGTGAGTTTTCGCGACAAAAGTTAACGATAAGCATCAAAAGCTTATGGCAACGAGTCTACCTCTCATGTCTGGTGTCCTCTGAGCTCTCGTAGCAGTCGTAGAAGGCGGTAGAAGGTCGGATGCTCCTGTGTGCTCTTTGCTCTCTCCAAGAAGGTAATAGTGGAAATGAGCTTGATAGTGAAGTGAAAAATACTTAACTTCGGGCTTCCCGGATCACTTGTTACCAAATTTGACATGTGCTCCTATCTCGTCGTGAAATGCACTTTAGGATTTGAAATTTCTCAATTTGGACTCCGTTTGACCTGTTTCTGAGAAATCTGTCCACTTTGCCAAAATTCTGTCATTTCGGGCTTTCCGCAACTTTTTCAGAATTGTACCCATTTTTACCATGGGTTGCCCTTGTCATTAGGATCATCACCGTCTATTCTTTTCTTTTTTCCGATCTCATTTCACCTGCTTTTTTATTTTTCTTTTACTTTTATTAAGAAAATCATAAAAAATAAAGGAAAATAGCAAATTGAAGCCAAAAAATTCCAAACATACACGATAAATAGCTGGTAACCTGTGTATATGAATATACACTTCTTTGTGATTTTGGACTTGGATTACCACTTTTTAGCTCCAAAAACACTCTTATTTAGTGATATTTACACATCTAGAGACCCAAATTCATCATTTGATCTCTTCTTGTTGCAAAACAAGGTATATAAGGGCATAAATATTATCAATATCCGCAATCAAACATAAAAAATTGCAAAATCATGTAAGACACTGCCCTTGTAATATAATTTTTGTTTTTCTTTGTTTTTCCCGCTTGTAGCTGCTTTGTAGCTCCTGTATACCTCCCCCCCTCCTAGTCTGAGTCCTCCCGGACGACTATGAAGTGTCTGTGGGTGAAGCATTGTAGTTGTTTTGGTCATAAGTTCCCAATGCAATTGTAGAGCGATGATACAACATTCTTTCCAATAAAGCTGCTCTTTGTTTGATTGAAGGATTGGTGGTCGGGTTTTGGGTTGGTTTTGGCACTTCGGTAGTAGAATCAGTAGATGGATTCTTCGTTACCTTGTTGTCTTTTTTCACAATCCAAATCTGCTTCCGCTTTGCTTGTGCTTGCCACAAACTCTTTGCGACCCAAACCTGCTTTGTTCTGTGTGTTGATTTCCTCGCCTTGAAATACCTAGGAGTTTCCGTTGATTGTATTGAAGGGAGTTCCTGTTTACAAATCTTTGGGATCCAAATTTGCTTGCTGTAGCTTTGTGCCGTCATGAACTTCTTTGGAATCCAGATCTGTTTCACTGTCCTTGATTGTCGGGGATCACTCTGTTGTCTGGTATTGAAGACTCTGTTTTCCACCTTTGTGTTCTCTGGCACAGCCTTTTTTGGTCTCCATACCAACTTTGACTCCGTTTTTTTCCAAGGTTGAGCTGTTATATTATTGCTTGTCTTCCTTATCCACTGTTGAGAATTCCTCGTCGAAGAGTAATCCGGTTGTATAGAAACTTTTGGTTGCCATTGCTTCTTCTTTTTCTCTGGTTGTTGTTTACCTTTGTCTTTGGATTCTTCCTTTGGAGTTGGCTCTGCCTTTGGTGAACTTAACTGATTGACTTTCACCTTCGTATTTGATAAGCACTGATTTAGAACTCCAGTCAATCATTGCATTGTATTGCTTCTGCCATGGTTGTCCTAGCAATAATGGATGTTGTGTAGCTTGGTCTTCAACCACGTAAAACATATGAGGATACACATATGGTTAATCTGTATATGTAAAACTGTGCATCCGACAGTTTTGATTGAATTCTCAGAGTAACTCTTTAACTCTTGCTTGGCAGTTTGTAGTTTAGTGTCATTTGTCAATTGTCTATACAAACTGAGTGAAAGTAGGTTAGCTTGAGCTCCTGAATCCAATAGTGCTCTGGCTTTGATTTGGTTGGTTCCTACTTTGCATTCAATGATGGGTTCTTCTTTGTCATTATCCATTTCTGTTATACTGACTGCGTTTATTCGTATTGCTCCTTCATTGCGCTGTTTCTGACGCAGTAGTCTTCTTTTCTCCATTCTTTCCTTCGCCTCGGCTTGCGCTTCCTCCTCAATCTTTTTCTTTTTCTGGACACGCAGCTTTTCTTGATGTATTTTGAGAAGCATGTTTTGTGTTAGCGGCAACAGATACTTTTTCACTCTGCATCCACTAATCCAATTGGGCATTTCTTCTCCGTCTAATGTAGCAAGCTTGACGGCTCCACTTGGTGATAGATCTTTAATCACCAGAGGTCCCATCCCTCGCTTTTTAAGCTTCTTAACATGCTGTTTCAGAGTGTAAACTAGGACATAGTCCCCAACTTTAAACTCTTTAGTCCGCACATGCTTATCAAAAAATTCCTTTTGTCGCCTTTTTTGAGCGTAGATGGAAGCTACTGCTTTTAGGCGAAGCTCATCTAGCTTTTCCAGGTCATCTATTCTATCAGAGAGCTCGTGCCCTGTCCACTCTAGATCCTTAGCCACCCTTAAGGTTGAAATCAAGAATTCTATTGGTAAGATAGCATTTAGCCCAAAAACCATGTTATATGGGGTCGTTCCTATTGATGTTTTATATGCTACCCTATATGCCCATAATGTTGAATGCAACTTCTGGTCCCAGTCAGTTCTCGACTCAGATACAATCTTCGTAAGGACCGTGCATATGGTTTTGTTTGTTGCTTCAGCTTGTCCGTTTGCTTGTGGATGATACGGGGCTGATTTCCTATGGATTACCATGAATTCATCTAGAAGGATCTCTATCACTTCATTTATGAAATGTGTGCCTCGATCACTCACAATTTCTATTGGCAATCCATATCGTACAAAGACGTATTCATATAGAAATTGTGCCGTGGTCCTGGCATCTGCTTTTTGAGTTGCCTTTGCTTCGACCCACTTTGTTAGATAGTCTGTAGCCACAATGATGTATTGTGCATGAGTCTTATATGCAGGAGGTGAAATGGGTCCGACATAATCAATCCCCCATTTTGCAAAAGCTCTTGCCCCCATCATTGGTCTAAGCGGCATATCATCTCTTTTAAGTGGTACTTTGGTCCGCTGACAGTCATCACACCGTTTAACGTATTCCTCAGCGTCCATATGTAATGTTGGCCACCATATTCCTGCGGCTAAGACAAGTTTTGCTGTCTTATCACCTGAGAAATGGCCTCCACCTACTCCTCCATGAGCTTGCTCCAGGATTATCACATACTCAGACTCTGATGCGCAAATCCTAAGCTGGTTGTCTTTACCTCTCTTATAGAGTTGATCTCCTATTAAAGCGTAATCTCTAGCTTCTGTCTCTACAGATTTCTGACGAGCTTTTGACGTTCCTTCTGGGAAAGTTCTATTTGTGAGATATTCAACAATATACTGACTCCATTCTGGAGCGATCATTATCTGATATAATGTCGAATACTCGGCTGGCGGTTTTGATGAACATACAATACATACAGTGACATATTCATGTACGCTTTCTTTCATTCCTGGCCAATAGACTCCCAATTGTAACAAATTCCTATATGTGTTCCTTCTTGAACAATGAAATGCACATTCCTGAACATGTGCTTCGCGCAGATATATATTATATTCCTCAGGATTGATGCATAGTCGTAAAACATGATCATTTCCCAATTGATACAACCTTCCTGCAATCAATTGAAGATTCTTGGATTGCTGAATAGCAATATGTTTCAGGTTGTATTCTCTTCTATCGAACTCTCCTCCATAGGTTAATAGGTTAACGACATTTTGAGACCACTTCGGTATCATTTCTATGTTGAACAAGTACGCGTCTGGCATGTCGTCATCTACTCCTATAGGGTCTTCTCCATTCGTCAATCGCGAAAGATGATCAGCTCTAAGATGTGTTTTTCCTTTCTTTACTACTACCGTGAAGTCGAATTCCAGTAAGATAATGAACCATCTCACTATTCTCCCGGTATTGCATGGTTTATTCACTAGGTAGAGCAAGGCTTGGTGATCCGTAAAAAACACAAACTTGTTGGCTAGAAGATAATGCCGAAATTTCTTCACAGCATAGATCATTCCTAATCCTTCTCGCTCTGTTGTGGTGTAATTCTTCTCTGCATGTTGAGCTGTCGACTGGCGTAACAGATAGGAAAATCCATGTTTCCTTCTTCTGGCTGAGCCAGAATGCATCCTATTGCATATGCCGAAGCATCTATGTGCACATGGAATATCTTCTCCCAATCTGGTGATTTCAAGACTGGAGCAGTAATGAGTGCCTCTTTCAATTTCTTGAACGATTCCTCACACTCCTCTGTCCATTCAAAGTTCACTATTAGCCTGTAAAGTGGTTGGCCTATTATAGCGTACATGTAAATGAATCGTCTATAATATCCACAATGTCCCATAAAGCTCTGTACTTGTTTCGCATTGGTTGGTCTAGGCATATCCACTATAACTTTTATCTTCTCTAAATCCGTGGATATTCCGTTTTGTGAGACAATATGTCCCAGAATTCTGCCCTGTCGGACCATAAACACACATTTCTCAGGATTGAGACAAATGCGATATGTCCTACATTTCTCAAATACTTTTCTTAGGTGTTCTAGATGCTCATCTCTCAGTAGAGAATGTACACATAAGTCATCCATGTATATTTCGAGAAACAGCCTTAAGTATTCTTTGAAAGCATGCGTCATCAGCCTCTGGAAGGTTGCGGGAGCATTGGTTAGACCAAAAGGCATAACCCGATAAGCATAAATTCCCCACTCCGTTGCAAAAGCTGTTTTATGTTGATCTTCCAGTGCTATGGCTAGCTGGTTATATCCTGAAAAACCATCAAGAAAGGAGTATGCTGTTTTCCCTGATACACGCTCTAGAACATGATCAGTTATCGGCAGGGGATAATTGTCCCTGATTGTTGCAGCATTCACTTTCTTTAAGTTGACACACACTCGGAGTTTTCCGTTCTTCTTAGGTACTACCACAATCGGAGATACCCAATCAGTGTGTTCAATCTCGTATATGAATTCAGCTTCCATTAGCTTATCTATCTCTTCTTGATTCGCTTAGCAAAAGTATCATTATATGTGTATGGTCTCTGTCTGCTAGGCTTTGCGTCTTGTTTCAGTGGGATTGTGTGTTGGCATATCGATGGGTCAACTCCCTTTAAGTCCTTATAAGACCATGCAAAACACATCCCTATACTCTCTGAGAAGACTCAAAAGTCTCTCTTCCTCGCTTGGAGACAAATCTGTGGCTATGTACACCGGTCTAGGCGTCTCACCTGGAGCTGCTAAATCAACTTTTTTTGCATCCTCCGGTCCGTCATAAGATTCGTTCTCCTTCCTCTCTCGAATAGGTGGGGTTAATATCACCTTCCTATCCTCTATTGTGAATTTCCTATAGTGAGAGGGAACATCCATGTTTTCCTTGATTTTGGCGTTTTTGTCCTCTCCACTCTCAATTTCTGTCGTCCAAACTTCTTTCAGAGTTTTCTTGAGCTCTCTGTACTTGTTTCTACGTTCTAACTTGGACTCCGTGTGTTCTCTGTTGCGCTTGTTCTTTTTGATTTTTCTGTTTCAGTTTTCGTTCCATTCTTTTGAACTTGATTTCTTGAGCCTCTTTTGTCTTTTCGTAAGCTCTTTTGATCACTGCCTCTCATTCTTCCAGAAATCTTATCCTTAACACAATCTTCAGCCTTTACTAGCATTAGGAATTGATTTTTTCCTCTTATTCTAGGCATCGGATTGGTTCTAACCCCTTTTGTTTTTTTCTTTGCTCTATAGTGTTTCTGGCGTTGTTTAGTTTGGTTCGGAAAATCATAAAATCGGACATCCGTTATAGTTTCTTCGTTTCCGCTTGAATTGTCCGTTGACTCGTTGTCTGCTTCATTTCCCCACTCTGGATGATCGGGAATGTCGTGAAACACCTCTTCTTCATCTTCCTTTTCCAGTGTATCGTTCTTTTCAGTTTCTTTTTCGAGTACAGTTCTCAACATGAAATACGGAACCACGTCGTACCCGTCCTTGTCGCAAAATTTCGTTGTGGGACCATCCGGAATTGCACAAACATCTAGGGTTGCTAGAATGTGTGTCCATTCTAATGGTTCAAACGTGTCCTCTGGAAAGGGTTCTCCTACATAAGTTTCGTCTTCGATAGCCCTTTCTAAAACACATTCTTCTCGTTTCAGACTTCCACATTTCGAAGCTCCACACATCCATAACTCCTTGGGTTTACCTAACCAAGCTGGAAATTCGGATCCCGCCAAAGTAGCTGAATCAAACTCCTCTACCGGTGTTCGGTTCACATCTTTGTAGCTATGGTCTTTCAGGTTCACACGTGTAGTGGTTTCCATATTTCTCAAGTATATGTGATCGTAGCCCCAATCTTGGACCATTTTCAACTGTCTCATGAATGGTCTTCCCAATATGATATCATAGTTATTCTCCTTGCCAAAATCGACAATAGCAAAAGTATGTTCGTATTCAATGCCGCAAGAAGTCACTACAACTTTCTCTAATAACCCCATAGGTTTCTCCATGTGTCCATCTGCTAATTGGAGTTTCAACCTAGTCTTCCTTATTGCTGGTTTCCCCCATTTTTTCCAGATTTCTTTTGTAGCAATGGCTACCCCAGCTCCGCTGTCTAGTATTGCCATGTTTCACTCCTTGGAATTCAACTGGTAAGGTTGTATTCCCCTCTTCACCTTCGCAATACTCTCCGACCTTGTTTAAGGGTACAGGCTTAGCGTTCTTTTGTGGCTTGCTCAGCTCCTCTATGCTCTCTTGCAATCTCGATGTTGGATCTTTTATCCCGAATTTCTCCAAGCATTTTCCTACAGTGGTCCACATATGTGGTCTTAGCCTCAAAAGCTCAGCTAGAGTGATAGTGCATGTCACTGGTGTTGACAAAATCTCTATCAATCCTTGCGAGTCCATGACTTTTTCTGATGAGATTTTTCGTGAGGGAAGTGCTCTAATCTCGGATTTTGCTTCATACTCTCCTAAGTATGAAGGTAAGGTTTTCAGTGAATGAGGTTTGCTCTCCATTGTTCTAACAGAGCCCCCATCTCCCCAGTAAGATTGCAGATCCAAGTCCACTTGAGATCCTGCCTCAAATTCCACTATGGGAGGATTCCTGATGTCCTTTTCCCAATTTGTCTGATTAGCTTGGCAACTTAGCTCGTTTGCAAAGTTTGTTTGCCTCTCTCACTTGTTTCCAAAATTCATTGTAATCCTCATCTTTTCCGTAAATCCTCTGTATGACTGGATGAAAACTCTCTATCTCCTGATCGGTTGTGTTCAATACTATGCGGTCATCCTTTTGTGTATTTTCAGGCTTTTGTGCACTGGGAGTCTTTTCAGCTACCCGTGAAACGATAGTCTCTTGCTGAATTGGGTTTTCCTTTCCACAATTCATTGTTTCTTTTGGTGGTTCTAATAAGGCTTGTGCAGTCTCGATCATTCTCTGGCACATTTCAAGTCTCTGCTTTTCCAATTCCGCGTTTGGGTATGTCATCCACCTCTGTTCTTGTGTTTGGTTGTTCTTTAACCTAGCTTCGTAAGCTCTCATCAGTGCGTCCAATGGTTCGTGTACTTTGTCGACTAGCACTGATCCCCCTGAGCTTAAGCTCGTTGTTTCTTTGATACTCTTTTGTTTCGTTCTTTCCGGGCTCATCTCTCGTTTCCCGTTTTGACTCTCAAGTTTTTCTAATCTAGCTTTAGTTTGCTTTAGTTCCTCAGCTAGAATAGCGTCTTCACGTTCTTTTCTCAACTTCATGCGTGCTTTTCTAGCTTTCCATGTGTTTTTCTGACTCCTCCGCCCTTGACTAACCACTTCAGTCGCTAACTTTCCATTCTCAGGTTCTCTAGTGGTTTTCTTAGCTTGAGCTCTAGTAACAACTTGCGTTGGTATCAGAGTTTCATTTTCAGACCCACTGCTGGTAGGAATAGTTTCTAGCATATTCAATGTCGTCTTTTGCACTTTGTTTGGATTCTTTGAACAATCCTCAATGAAGTGAGTAACCCCACACTCAGTGCAATAAGCGTTAATTCTAATGATTTCCGTATGTGGGCAAACATTCATCAGATGGTCACCTCCACACTTGTAACAGGGTCCTAGTGCTGGTCTTGGTCCCATTTGATTCGTCCTTTGTGGATAGGATGGTCTTTGTCCTGTTAACCCTCCATGAGCTATGAACATCAATGTTCTTGCGTCCAAATTGTATCTCTCTTCATCAGAAGCACTTGTAACTGTTGGTATTCCAACATTCCCCATCATGCCCCATGGTTCTGGTTGTTTTGGTTCTTCTGGTGGGTAATACACTGTCGGAGACATGTGTGCACCCGATTCTTCATAATAGGCTTGAACAGGCACTAAGGCTTGTTCTTCCTGATTCTCTAAGGTTGGTGCATATCTAATGCCCACTGGTCTTGCTCCTGGTAAAGGTGGTTGTTGTCCCAATACCGGTTGCGGTCTTTCTATCCCCATAGGTCCTGGTACATTTCCGTTGGGTATCGAGGTACTGGATGTATCTGAGGTGGTGCTAATTGAGCAGGAGGTGCATACTGGCGCTCCCTTACATACCCTTTGTTGTAATAGCACTCCTCTGTTGGATGATTTGTCCATTTTTGTTCAATAGCACACCATTTCAGTGTTTTTGGCAATGGTTTTTGGTATGGTGCCATCCTTTTTAGAGCATCTTCTATCATTTGCTCTACATTTGGCATGGTTGTTGTTTGAACATTCTTTTTAGTGGTAGTCTCGCTCGCTACGGAGGAGGAGCTACTGGATGCAAAATCTGTATCCGCTGACACCTCTCCATAAACCGTACAGTTATCCACTAAGTACAATGCCTCTCTCGTTACTTGCTCGAAACTTGTACAAGCTTTCAAGTGCAAGTCCTTCTTGAGAGTGTCGTTCCTCAGTCCCTCAATAAAGAGAACAGATAGTCTGTCATCTTGTGGTCGTTCACGTACTGGACATCTCTCAATGTATTGTTTGAAGCGAAGTGAAGCTTCCTTCACTTTTTCGTGTTCTCTCTGTTTAAAAGCATATATTTGTGAGACCGTATTGTGCTTAATCCCTCGTTTTGAGAATTCCTCAGCAAACTCTCTTAGCAAATGGTCAATGTCATGGAATCCCCCTATGTTCATTGGTTGAAACCATGTCAATGCAGTACCTTCTAGAGTAAGACCAAATCCCTCGTATTGTGTATGGAAATCTGTTATCTGCTCAGCTCTTAAGACTTGCTTAAAGAGTGACACATGTGCATACGGATCTCCTGAACCACCATACTTCTTTGGCATACACTTGGCTACTTGAGATGGTCTCATACGTCTATGATCTGCTACCAATCTCATTGCTCCTGTGTCTCGGCTAAAGCTTTCTCTAGCATCATGGACTTCATGGGTTACCCTTGTCGGTTCCTCTGCCCTGAATCTACTACTAGGAGGTAAATGTGATGGTTCCGCTTCAAACCTTGGACCTGGAGTGGTATAGGTGGGGATTGGAACTGCACTACCTCGATTCGTCTCCATTGACTCTCTGGAATGTAATGATCCCATTGGTCCGAGCGAGCTTCGAGTCCCAAGGTTGACTGAAAGAGTCAGCAACCTGAGTTCTTTGTCCTCCTGTTGTCATTGAGTTTTGCACTCCAGTTGTTGGTGCTGGTCTTGTGAGCTAGAAGTAACATAATACTGATGTAGTGGTCCCCCAAAGTATGTATATCCTTCTAATTCTTTCTTGCCCATTGTTGAGTATTGCCTGCCATACTTATCGTAAGCGGCAATTTTCACTTCCGATCCCTCTGTGTAGGTAAAGACATAAAGTCTTTTTTGGTCTGTCAACTCTCCGGTGTAGGGTTCTTCACATCTATAATAGAGATCTTGCTCCCCATTATTATATTTGTATAGCCCCACATAGATGTTATCAGTGTTGATCCTTGTAGTTTCATTCTCTCTTCTTAACCTCGCATTAGGGAAGTTCATTATTGGTGCTTTCTCCTCGAGTTCTTCATCTATTTTGGCTTTGGTGCCCATCAATCCCCACTTGTCCACAATGTTAGGGTTTAGGACTACCAAGTACATGGTACCCTCGTCATCTAGATATCTATCTCCGCTATAGCTCACAGGCACTAAGTCCTTGAACTCACTAGGTCTATCTTCTATCTTTACACAATAGCGGTCCATTCCATCTTTGTAGATCTTGGCACCTTGCTCATTGTCGTACTGGTATTTTTATGAACAATAGCTTCATTGTGGCGGAAGGGTTTGATGATCCTGCTGCCATATTTTCTCTGTTGTTCAGGTTCAAGTGTTCCAGTTTTCGTGTGGTGAAAATCTCGTAAGATCTCTCCGAAGAAGTATCAGAGACACTTCCTTCAAAGATCGGCTCTAATGGTTGCACCCAACTTTGGTTTACACTTCCCTCGGTTGATATGACACTTGCTGGTTCCCCTTGTTTTGGTTGATTATTCCGGAGATTCCTGCCCGATCTCAAATTCATCAATTCCCCTAAAGGACTGTTAACTTTTCCGTCTCGGCAATTTGTTTTCCCCAAGTTTTTGTGGTCAGAATTGATCCAAACTGATTGATACTTGGTCAATTGTTTAATCTTGTCAGTTGGACAACTTCTGTTTCATCAAGTGAGAATTTTGTTAGTTATGCTGAAAAAGACATTATACGCGTATGATGTCTTTTTTCACAGATTTTGACTATTTTGGTTATGCTCACTCTCAGTACCCCTTATGCTCTGTTCACTCACAAAATTCAGTTTGAACTCTGTTTGAGCAAGTTATGGCTAATTTAGGCTTTTCTTGGCAATTTTCCGCTTTTGACTTGTTTTTTTGGGTCAATTGTGATCCAAATGGGATGTGAAACTTGAAATATAACCTCTAGACAGCTATTACAATGGATCTGTGTTAGCAAAGTATCAAAATATGTCCAAAATTAGGTCAAAGACATCATACGCGTATGATGTCTTTTTCATCAATTTGGTCCAAACTTGATATTTATGCTTCTTACAGTGCCTGTAACAATCTTGTCAGGTCAGATTTCAAAAATAAGCAGTGGAAGTGCCAAAAAACATTATACGCGTATGATGTCTTTTGTCCCAGATTTTGACTATTTTTGGTTTTAAGCCTTCTCCAATGTTTATAATTGAGTTTTCAAGTGTTTTTGTCAGGTTTGAATGTATAAAAACAAGATCTGAATCCAAAATTTCCTATTCCTTGCGTTTCTTGGACTCCGACTTGTCTTTTTGGGTTTCTTTGAGTGTTAATGCTCTTGTTTTAAGTTGATCTTAGGGTAAAACCCCCCTCTAAACACTCTGGCAATGTCAAATTTTCAATTTTAGTCTCTGTTTAGGTCCTAAGACATCATACGCGTATAATTGTCTAAAGTTGTAGATTTCCAGTTTTTCAGCACAGAACTCTTCCAATAGCTCTTTTAAGTGCTCAGCAACAATCAGTTACACAGAAAATTTTTCTGAACTTTGTTTATTGCATATTTCACTACCAAAGCGACTTTTTCAGTGATCTAACATGCAATCAAACACATCAAGCAAATACAACACCAATCGATAGCTCTAGATCAGGATCAAATCAGGCCCTACCTAAGCTACTTCGAATCATAAAATGGATTTTTTGCAATTGAAAATATAAAGAGATTTACTACCACACAAGGAGTAGCAAATGCTTTTTATGTCAATAACCACTTAAACACCATAAAAAACAATCTAATCTAAACTAAACTAAAAATACTGTCAACACGGAAGACCCAGGAATACCCCACTTCCTAGTATCTCTCGAGACCTTCGGAGTCCACCACTCCTAGATCTTTTCTAACTAAAGTATACAAAGTAGTTTATACGACTCACCTCGTAGGATTAGTCTAAGGTCACCTACTTAGGGCTCTCGTCCCCGGCAACGGCGCCAAATGTTAAGGCGGTTACGCCGCTAGCGGAAGCTAAATAGCGAGAACTCAACCAACAACAGAATTTGTCAGACGAGGACGGAGCTTGACCCGCAGGCGCATGGAAACAACTAGGTGGGTGTCAAATCACCTACTCGACCTTCTAATGACAATTACTACTAAGGAAATCAAATCTAAGTTCTAAAATACGCAAGTGACTGAAATCCGTACTACGAACGAATGCTATACGAAACAAGATCTAGAATCATCGAATCGATCTCAAACTCAAGGGGAAGTCTATACACTAGGTAAGAACAACACCCTAAAGACTTGAACTGCAAAATCAACCTATAACCACTCCGTGCGGTAAACGCGTATGAAGACAGGTCGAAAAATACAGGTGACCGAAACTTGACCCCGATGGTACTAATGCGTAGCTCTACTCGTTGTGGTTCTATAGATATGCTGCACGCTCTATTCCGACACACGAGTTGGAAGAAAACTCACACCGAAGCTCGTAGGAACTTACCACACGTAGAAGCCGATAGCGCGCACTCTTGGTATCTGTGCGTAGCTCTCACCGTTGCTAACACAATGGCGGTGTCGCTTCTCCAATGGCGGCCCCGTAGCTCGCGTAGCAAGGAGATAAGACTCTCTCTCTCTCTCTCTCTCTCTCAGACACAGTCACGGCGCTCAAAACTCACTTTGATTAATAATTGAATCCCCCTTAGGTTACAAAACTTTGGCTTATATACCTCAGCCTTGGAGGTGAGAACATCTCTAATTATTTACATCAGCAGGTGAAATTACGTCGGGATTACAGGCTGGAAACTCAATTGAGTCCCGTTACTTAATGAATGGCTCAAATCAAAATTAATGTCGGAAAGACATTTATTACAATCAATGGTTACAAAATGATGGGTGTGAGCAAAAATGTGGTTGTGATCCTCTGCTGGCTCAACAGTGTGTGTGGGTTGGAAAGCAGGGATTGTTCTAGAGCCAATCGTCGGACGGCAGGTGAACCTGATAAGTTGGGTGCTTTCATGAATGTGGACTTAAATGACGATAGATAACGTAGAACTAAGTCACAAACTTAGGGGATCGTCTGACGACTGTGTCTCACACGCGATGAGGAAAAAAGCGTCAGTTTATGAACCAAGGGTTCTAGTTATTTGCCATTCCAAAACGAATAAGCAATCCCTTTTAGGGTGACCTCGCTAAAGGATACATAGAGTTAGGACAGCTCACTTAATCGCTCCTCCGCTTTGCATTGCAGAGTCTGAGCGGATGTGTTGAGCTCTCCGAGTCACCGATCTTAAACGGTCGGGGATGTTATATAGAGGGCTCATCTTTGTAGAAGCTTTTGACACCTCACTGAAAGAGAAGACGAGCGGCTATCTAGAAAGGTGCACAAGCATACAATAGCAAGGGCAGGGGGACCAAAGCATGTGACTACAATTGTCACAGATAATACATCCAGCCACAAGGTTGCAAGAAAGGCTATCCAAGCTAAGTATCCAGAGATTACTTGGGTGCCATCTGAAATGCATAAACTTAATTTTCTACTAAAATACATTTGTAAAATGGCTTGCATAAACGAACTCTACTAGATGCAAACCATGTGGTAAAATTTATCAGAGAGAGTCAATTTCTGTATGCTCTTTTTTGAACAAAGTCACCCAATAAAACTTTACAAATATTTTGTGCGACAATGTTTGCTACTGCATACTTTGTTCTTGCCACCTTTCAAGAAGTGAATCTTGCATTGATTGAAATTGTAGCTGATAGATTATGGGATGCACATCAAGTATTCTAGCTATTAGGATGCATCTACAAGATGTGCACAGCTTGTTAACTCACTAGTTTTTTGGCATAATGTAGAGAGGATTGTCACTTTGGCAAAACCATTTTTAGATCTTTTGCGAGCTATTGATAAAGACCCTTTTATCTTTGGCAGAACTGATTAGTATATGGCAGAGGCCTTATGCAAGGTAAGAGATCACATTGTCTTTTATGCAAAGGACAAAGCTTCCATAATCACAACTGCCAACCTGAGACGGGTGCAGTTACATACGCCAATACATGGTGTGGCATTTGTATTGATCCTAAATTCCAAATAAATGAATAGTTTGCCAATAAAAAACTCATGACCAACTTCAAAATAGTGTGCTCCCAACCCTTGGGATATGAGGATGGGAAAGTAGCTTTTTCACAACAAGTTGATTATGCTAAAAGAATGGTATGTTTCAAAATTCATGGCATATAGATGCCATTGCCAAAACAAGTGCGCCTCTATGGTGGAAAGAGTATGGCAGGGAGAAGATGGACCTACAACACATTGCAATAAGGGTTTTATCAATTGCTACATCAAGTGGAAGTTGCAACAAAAATTGGTTGGCATTCAAATTTATGCATATCAAAAAACAAAACCGGCATCATCCTAAACGGGCTGCTGATTTGATGTATGTTTTCTGCAATATGAGACTTATCCATAAGCCTCAAAACATTGCAACAAGAGAAGTGCAAAAGCACTATGGTGTCTTCCAAACCAACGAAGCTATCATTGTAGAAGTTGACGAAGTCAATGATATGGAATGGGAGATAGCCTTAGAATGCTCAGATATGGATGACGTAGACAATATGGTTGGCCTGTTTTTCACCGACGATGATTTTGTAATCTCCATTTTGTGACTTTTCCTCATTTTGGTAATAGTGTACAATGGAATAAATGATATGCTACTTGATGTTCAGATCTCTCTCTCTCTCTCTCTCTCTCTCTCTCTCTCTCTCTCTCAAGTTTTACAAACAGTTTTGCAATAAAATTTATAATTATAGTTTGATAAATCATAATTCCTTCTCAAGAATACAAATAGAATGAGATGAGAGGGCAAAATGTAGGTGTGAGCGCATCTACACAGGTTTCTCCACCGGTGGTATATTCAAATTTGCATCACACATTATATTTACGTGAGGAGTACCTACATTCACACAAGAATTGTTTGGCCGCTACAATGCACATCAGCTTGCAACCTATGGTCTTTCACAGCAGACCACACCATGGGGGATTTCGGAAGGGACTCCATACGTCCAAAGCATCCCATCAATGGTACCTCCTTCTACCCTCCCTTCTTATCAACCCAACCCCCTTCCATTGGCAAGGACCCACTCCTCTTGCATCACAGGTCCCTACACCATTTCATTTGACTCTTGCTATGTCCAAGCCTCATCTGCTTCACCTGTTTTGAAAGTCTGCCTCTCCAATCGCAAAGGATGAGGACACACAACGCACATGTTCCAGACAAGCATGGGTGTTACCACAGGGTCAAGTATGATAGCAAGGTCGACTTTGAGGCTGCACATGATGGAGCATTTTGGTGCCATTTATAGATTTGTATTCACTCGATGTATAAGGATTGTTTTATAAAATCCAAAGACCAAGTATCCAATCATGAGCGCTACATCGAGGCAGCATTGCATGCTCAATTTCCAAATGCCTCCAATCAACATTTCTTGACACAGTGGTTGGAGGGCTATATCAAAACATTTTCAAAAAACAAACAATAAAGTGTGCGGCACACAGTGGCCAACCACGTTGCAAATCTAGATAGGAGCTATCATGGTGGCAACATGGCAGATGCAAAGTGGGAGTGGGTAATGCAAGAAAAAAACAAACAAGCTGCAACGAGCTCATCCCACAGTCAATAACACCAAGCTCAAGCGAGACAAACTGTCATGCACTATGGTTCAGGAAACAAAGAAGCTTGGAAAGATAAATATGTAAGCTATATTTAATTGGGTAATTTTAGATAAGAATGTTTTTAGCTTATGAAACTTTTTTGTTATTGTTAACTTAGGAAAATATAACTCTGAGCCGTCCTCCTAGAGAGATGGTCAAGTATCAAGGGAGACACACAGAGTTTGATATTTGGTGATGGTTGTTGGAAAACCATCATATCTCTCACGATCAATTCAACTCAAAAGTCAGAACTCTACAAGCAATAAGTGTAGATAATGGATATTGTATTAATAGTTAATTTGGGTTCTTGATTTATCTAGTTTGTTTTTGGTTAGTGTAGAGACAAAGTGATCCAATGTATGTAGTTGATGACAATGACAAGGAGGAAAACAAATTAGTATAGATATATATTTTTATGTACTCCTCTTCTATAATGTGGCACAAAAAACTCTCATGTTTTGTATATAAAACTCATTTGAAAATTTGGTTTTATTTGTAATTTTGTCAAAGTCTTTCTCTTTTTTGCCTCAATTTATAAACATAAGGTATGAATTGTAATCTTGACGTTTTTTTTTTTTTGTACACTTTCAAAATGAAATTGTTAGCTCATATGCTTTATGCAAGTCAAAAATAAAGATGCTCATTTGGGCCATCTAGTTTTGGGTGGCCCAAATGAGCATCTTTATTTTTGAAAAGTTGTATGGCGGTGATATACACTCTAATAGGCATTGTAATTGGCATAGATTTTTTACCGTAGCTATTACTACATATATTAATGATAAAGCACAATCGCATATATTCCCGCACTTATTATCGCTCACACCAAATTTTCCGCATTATCGCATATATTTCCGCACTTATTATCGCTCTCATGCCAAATTTTCTCTTTCTAATTTCCTTTGTTAATCGCGGTAATGCTTGTCATTTTGAAGTTTTCCTCTTGTAGTGGTAGATTCTATCCCATGGATCCCATCATGAAAAATATCCCATCATTCTTAAATTGACCTTCATTTATGAGGTTTGTAGAAGATGGCATAAAAGGGAATTTGGACTATACACAAAACCTTGTAGTAGAGAGGAGCATTCTTAAGTTGAAATACCACTTGCTGCAATAGTTCAATGATTCTCTTAACCATCAACTTTAAGAAATAAAAGAGAAGATAAAGAAACTACAATTGTTACTAAATATAACCATGAGAAAGAAAATAGAGCTTGGGATTAAACAAAGACAAAGGAAGTTGAAGAATATTGAGAGTTTCAAGTGAGAAGAAGATAGAGCTTGGAGGTGATGCTCATGCAAAAGAATCAAAGCAATGAGGTAAGTTTGGTTTCTTTTTCAAGCTGTATCTTTATTTTGCAAGTTGGTATCTTCGAGTTTTATAGTCCTCTTTTGTATTCATCTTAGGTTCTTAGTTGGACTACTCACAAGGAAACATGAGAGGTGCATCATAATCATTTTGTGTAGTGATTCCACATGTTCTTGCTAGGAACTTGTTGAATGAGAGAAGGTTCAAGGAGGCTAGAAATAATTGCATTGATTGATCCTCGCAAAGTTCTACCTTAGACAAGGATGATATTCAAGACACTTACCAACAGCTTTTCAAAATCATGAATAATGACATGAAGCACTCAAGAGTGAAGGGCTTCTTGCTACCAAAGCCATTATTTTCTCAATAGGCAAGGCTTAAAATTAATTATAGGTCCCATGGAGATGCTTGGGGAGCATTTTCACATCAGTGACATATATCTAAGAAGAAAGAACTCAAAAATAATCAAGGCCCAACAAGCTGGAGAGGAGCTAATTATTTAGGATTTTGGTAAGTATAAGGTGAAATGGCACATGGGGGAGACCTAACGACACTAAAGTGTATGTGCAATGTGTGAAAGAGTGCCACTTCAAAACACAGTTGTATATACTGCATGGGTGCAGCAAAGCAGATGAATCATACTAATTGGAATAAACCCCCAAATAGACACTCGAAAGATCCAAACTTTCAAGTAGTATGAGATATTCCCCTCTCAAATGTCCACCTATGTACATTGCATGCACTATGTAGAATCATTGAGAAGATTAGGGACCTTTACATAGGGTTTGCATGCAATTTGCAAACTTCATCAGCCAAGGAAATTGCCATGAAATGTATTGAAAGGGTATTGTCTGATATTGCACTTCATGGGGGGAATGTGGTGTTTGACACAAACTCCAAAACATTATGTGGTGGAAATAATGTTCCCAAAAAGGCTTCCATTGGCGGGGTGAATACCAAGGCCTTCCTAGGATTCCATGGGAAATTAGGTAATGGAAGGCTCTACATAATGTTGTGAAGGACCATGGGAGTTGATGGACAGAGAAATTGCATAAGGAGCACATTCTTGCAGTCGGAGGTGTAAGCAATATTTGATGATTTTGAAGAAAAGGTGTCCTGCATATGTAAACTTAGTGTACATGAATGGGCACCCATACTTTGTAAATTCATGTAAAACTAAATGATTGAATAAAATGGCACCTTGATGTTCTCTAAGCATCATATCTACACATATATACGGACATATACATACACATATATTCTCTCGCCCTCTCTAAACTCTCTCTCTCTCTCTCTCTCTCTCTCTCTCTCTCTCTCTTTTCTATATATATATATATTATATATATATATATATATATATATATATATATATATATATATATATATATATATATATATATATATATATCCCTCTCCCTCTCGTTCTCTTTTTATCGCTATCTATCTCTCTTTCTCTTTCTCTTTATTCTCTCCCTATCTACCTCTCTAACTCTCCATCTCTCTCTCTCTCTCTCTCTCTCTCTCTCTCTCTCTCTCTCTCTCTCTCTCTCTTTTGCCCTCTTTTTCCCTATCTATCTCTCTCTTTCATTCTTTCTTTCTCTCTATTCTTTTTCTTGCCCTCTTTCTCCATCCCTTCCCCCCCCCCCCTTCCCCTTCTCTCTCTCTCTCTCTCTCTCTCTCCTACTTTTTTCTCCACTTTTCTTTTTTAAACCTACTTCTTATTTCTCTCTAGATTGCATAATAACTTATATATAGCCTTTTTAATTTTTTGATAAATCTTTTTTTAAAATTAATACTTTTGTACCACTCACTATTGAAAAATTAGGCTCTCTACTCTAGTAACTATTGTAACTATAGAGCACATGTTTTTTTCTTTTATATTTTTGAATTCATTTCTCTTTCTTCAAATTAATCTTAACACATCTTCATCCATGTGTAGGAAAATTGGGATGATCATGGCCCTCTGAACGGCCCCGAACGTAATATATGGCTCAATGACAAACTCCGAGAGGTTGGTGGGATGTAGGCCATGTGGCCGTGGGAAACCACCCTTCCTTTATCTCTCCCTAATCAATACAGGGAGAGAAAGTGAGAGAGTTGACTTACTCTCTCACTTTCCTCTCCACTAACCCAACTCCCTGTGGAGCTTCTCCTTCTTCCCCAATTCCCCCTTACACACTCTCCCTTGCTAGTGCACCTACGCATTCACACACACACACACACACACACACACACACACACACACGCGCACGCGCGCGCGTGCACATTTGAACGCACGCGCAATCCACAAACAAGGTCGGTCATAGTGCATGAGAAGACCTCAAAAATAAGGCAAGAGATGGAGCCACCCATGCAAGCCGTGCCAGGAAGCAAAGGTGACAATTTTTTGTGTGGGATGTATGTACAAGGTCGGCCATAGTGCATGAGAAGACCTCAAAAATAAGGCAAGAGAAGGAGCGACCCATGCAAGGCGTGCAAGGAAGCAAAGGTGACAGTTTTTTGTGTGGGATGTATGCATGATCAATCATACCCACTTCTTGCAGTCCCACCCAAGCGTAACATCCGCAATGCAGCTAGCTTGTCGAGTTATTAACGCTCTCGAAGCACTAGCTTGTGCCGCACATCATAGCATAGGAACTCGCCTAGCTACCAAATGGAGTGTCCACGTAACTTGCCTAATTACATGTCCACTCCGCAATGGCGGAAAGGGAGTTCCACGTCCATGCCATCATGGGTTTGCCACATAACTCAATGATTTACATAGCAATCCACGTTGCTCTGCACGTAATCCACGTAACTTGACGAGTTATGTGGTAGCCACCATGGATTATGCTAAACTCCATTGTGGCATCCTAATCATGTGTCCGTGTTACTCGTCAAAACAAAGATATTGTGTAGTAACCGTGCTATTGGGGTAGTCCTTCTACAAGAGGGAAGGCCAATTGCATTTGAAAGCAAGAAACTTGATTTTGCACAACATAATTATCTTGATTACAAAAGAGAAGTCTATACAATGGTGCCTGCTGTGAAAACATGGCAACATTATTTGTATGGAGGTCAATTTGAGGTTGTGTTTGACCATGAAAGTATAAAGGGGTTTACAAAAAAAAAACCAGATTTGAAGAGTCAAAAGGTCAGTTAGGATGAGATTCTTTTGGAGTATGATGATACATAAATTTGATATCATAAAGGATGATACAATGTGGTATCAAGATGATACTCTTAGGCGTACGCCTACTTTTTTTTCAATGAGCTTCAAAGTGAGATGTTGGAATCTCTCAAGGGAAAGTATGAGCATGATAAAACATACTCCAAAGTGTGGAGCCATGTGGAAATGAGGGATCTTTCTCAATCCTATGCTAATAGTGTGTCTTTAATCTTCACACCCAATTCTTCTCTTTTGATTTGTGAGCTGCAAAGGTGGAAGAATTTTCCCCTAGATGATGGGTACCTACTCCACAAGGGGAGATTTGGTGTATCAATGGATGTGGACATTTGGCACCAAATTATTCATGAATGTCATGGAAATCCTGGTGCAAAGCACCAAGGCATAAAGAAACCTTATGCACTCATACGATGACAATTTTATTGGTCAGGCTTACATGGATATGTTCAAGACTATGTCTTGCATTGCCAATGATTCAAGTGAATAAAATAGAGCACTTGAAAGAAGGAGGTCTCTTGCACCCCTGGATATTTCTACTGGTAAGTAGAAAATTATCTCTATGGATTTCATTATGGGTTTACCAACCACTGTACGAGGTCATGGCTCGGTATGGGTGGTCGTAGATTGATTGACTAAACTTTGCAACTTTATTCCAACAAAGTTCACAATCAAAACTCCAAAATTAGCTAAGTTATTTGCTGAAAATCTGTAGAGGCTCCATGGGTTGCCCAAGAGTAATGTAAGTGATCGTGATTCTAAAATGGATGGTCAGAGTGAACATGTAAATTAGTGCTGAAGGATAATACTAAAAGTATACATTAGCAAAAAGCAATCAAATTGAGACGACTATCTTCCTATTTTCAAGTTCTCTTACAATAGTATACATTAGCAAAAGGAAATCAAATCGAGAAGACTATCTTACTATTTCCAAGTTTTCTTACAATGATAGCAAGTATATGAGAACTCGTTTTAATCCTTTCATGCTTATGTATGGTTTTCAACCTAGGTCACTATTACGATGGGGTTGAAAATTGAAAAACTTTAGCAAGTTAAAGATTTTTTCCAATGCCACATGAAAATGTTGAGATTGGCTTGTCAAAAAGTCTGACAAGCACAGGATCTGTACAAAAAGTATGTTGAGGATGAGAAACATTGGCAAGCTACCTTCACGGAGGGTAAGAGGTATTTTTGTGTGTATTAAAGAATTTATAAAGTCTGAAGACTAGGCAAACACCTAAATTGATATAGTGGACCTTTTAAGATACTCAAGCAAGTTGGAGATATGGCCTACAAACTTTTATTACCTATGCACTCTCGCATTCATCCAGTATTTCATGTAAGTCATTTACATAGAGGCTTGCATAGAGACGAAAATGTCATTGACCAACAAATTTTGGTTAATCTCACTAAACCTTCAACCTTGTTGCATGAACTTGAGTGTATTCTCTACTATTATGACCTATGTATACATCATCATGTGCATAAAAAAGCATTGATCAAGTGGAAAGACAGATCTGAAGAAGATGTCACTTGGGAAAACATTAGTGTTCTTAAAAAGAAAATTTTCACTTTTGTTTCCAAGAATGAAAATGCTTCTTGAAGTGGAGAGTAGTGTCAGGCCAAGGGCCAAAGGACAAGGGCTAGTATGAATCAAGCTTGGGGGTTGCCTATATAAAGGGACAGAGGCTAGTATGAATCGAGCTGGAGGGTTGCCTATATAAAGGGGCAGAGTTTGAGTGGAGAGTACGGTCAGACCCTCTGGTCTCACAAAGGGCGGAATATTACTAAAGCAAGCCTCTTGATATGATAGTTAATTGATGATACCCAACACTCTAGAAAATTTACTTCATGTCCAATCAATAATAAAGGTTGGGTGGGTAACGGGGGAGAAGAGAATCCGGAAATGTAGGTGAAATGGTGGGAAGGAAAGAAAGGCTCTCTGAAAAATCCAAAGAAAATTGAGTGAAAAGACTTGTTTAAGTGTGCCCTTATCTTTATATAGATGTACGCAAATACCTAAGCATGATTTGATTTTGCTCAAATTTTGTGTAGCGATTATGCATAGATTTGACCATTTGTCTTGATTTTTGAGGTTCATGATTGGGAGGCTATATAATGCCCATAACTCTTCTAAAGTCACTTCTAACTATTCCACCTAATTTTTTTCCAGCTTTTGATCTAAACCACAATCTTTCCAACTCCTTGAACCGGATAAGAGGAATTGTTGGCACAAGTAACTGAATTTCCATGAGGGATAGACTCAAGAGAGGTGAACAAATCACGATGTGAGGTAATGTGCTTTGTAGCACCACTGTCAAAATACCACACATGTGAATTTGCTAAAACTGACATGCATGCATCATGGACAACAGGAGTATAGGTACACTCTGCATAAAAGCCCATTCTGCATCAACATCAACATCACAGTCTCCTTTCATAGAAGACTCAACAATGAATGCATTTGTAGTGGAACCAGCATTTGCAGTGGAACCACCCTCTTTCTTCTTAGCCTCTTTGGCCTTCACCTGAGGACACTGCTTGATCAAGTGATCATTAGCTTTACAATAGTGGCAATGCATTGACGGCCGGTTTTCGAAACCGCGGCCGCCGCAAGAACCAACCTCAATCGGGGAGGGAGCAGAATACAAGGAAAACGATTTAAAAAAAATATTTTTAACATGCACCACCACCCCTTCCATGCTTGCATGCAGTGGGCCACCTCTCAGCTTGGCCAGACTCACTCCATCCCTTCTCCATTATCACCAAAAGACGAGCTCTCTCTCTTGCTTGGCTCCACCAACCCACTATCTCTCTCTCTCTCTCTCTCTCTCTCTCTCTCTCTCTCTCTCTCTCTCTCTCTCTCTCTCTCTCTCTCTCTCTCTCTCCTGTTCATGTGCCACCAAGCCCAATGGGCACATAAAACAGGTCTTCTCCCTCTCAAGGGCCACCATACAAAGGGAGGAGAGTCTCCCTCTCTCTCTCTTTTATTATTCACACACACTCACTCTCACATTCTCCTCTCTCTCTCTCTCTCTCCCCTCTCGTCCTCACCAAGTCTCTCTCCCTCTTCCCCCCTCTTGTTTTTCAATCAAGGTGGGCCACTCCCCTACTCTCTCTCTCTCCCTCATCCACTCCCCCCCTCTCTCTCCATCACCCACTCTCTCTGGTCCGCCAACCAGCCTCTCTCTCTCTCATCTGTACCACCTCATCTTCTCTCTTCTTCCCTCGTTCCTTTTGACTCGGCCTCTCTCTCTCTCTCTTCCCTCGTTCAAGTCCCATGCGGGTGCAACATAAAATTTATTTCTCTCTCTCTCTCTCTCTCTCTCTCTCTCTCTCTCTCTCTCTCTCTCTCTCTCTCTCTCTCTCTTCACACACCCCTACAGACTCGCACACCCCCCTCACTCCCTTCCCTCAACCTCACGCTCTCTCTCCCTGGCCCTCTTCTCTCTCTCCCCCTCACCCTCGAGGTTAACTCTCCCTCTCTCATTTCCATGTCGGGACAGCCACAAGGGCGCAGAAGAGAACAATCTCTCTCTCTCTCTCTCTCTCTCTCTCTCTCTCTCTCTCTCTCTCTCTCTCTCTCTCTCTCTCTCTCTCTCTCTCTCTCTTCATACACTCACACACTCACCCACTCCCCAACCCCTCTCACTCCCTCAACCTCTTTCTCAGCCATCTACTCTCCCTCTCTCTTCCTCGCTCTCTGTGTAAGCAGCCAGCACTGCAGGAGTAACGTCTCTCTCTCTCTCTCTCTCTCTCTCTCTCTCTCTCTCTCTCTCTCTCTCTCTCTCTCTCTCTCTCTCTCTCGTTCACACACACACACACACCCCATCTCTCCCCCTCACACACAGACCCGCTCTCGCTCTCCTCACTCATGCCATCTCCCCCCTCGTTCTCTGTAGCCTGCACGTAAGCAACACGTATAAAAAAAGTATATAATAAACACATATCCTATGATCTCATTCACACACACACACTCTTGTCGACCACACACACACCTACACACACACATACACACACACACAACCCCCACATACATAAGCACACACACTCATAGCACCTACACCCTCACATGATTACATACATCGACACATGCATTTATGCACTCACAAACATACGCACTCATATACACGAGCACACATGCCTATGCGCACGCACATAAACACACAATACACGCACGCATATACGCATCCACAAAAAAGGTAAAAAAACAAAGGAACTCGACGTCGACACCCAACACAAAAGAAGGAGGACGGTCAAATCCCGCAATAGCGATGCAAAATCAAGAAGTGACGCCGAAGGCATGTCTTGGCCGGCCCCGAAACTGACGAACGCGCTACACCAATGCACCAGCAAGGCCCACCATTCATCGGCATCTTGTCCACGGTGCATCTCTATAGTAACATCCGTAAGGTATTATTAGTTTCTAGTTTCAAGCCAAAAATCTTGTATAAAAAACCCATTGTAAATTGCCACCTCTCTAGGTGATGGTCGCCAAGGCCCACCTAGGAGATATCATATTTAAAATTCTCCTAAGACAAAGCAAGGTCAACCATTTGGGACCCAACTCCTTGCTTTGTCTCTCATGATTAGGGCTCTAACCTAATCTGATTATCCTAAACTAATGCAACTTGCACCTATAAAAGGGCACTGAGAGGTCACTATCAAAGGGGGGCGGGGGGGGGACTTGCAACGCTTGAAAAGGAGCGAGAGGGGATTTTGAGGTAGCACTTTGGGGAGAACACTCTGGGAGAGTGGTGTAACATCTTGGGCGGTACTTGAGCATTGGGGTTTGGGAAGTTAGCACTATGAGAAGGAATCCATGTCCACACCCTGACTCCAAGGGTTGTCACACACACACAAGAGTAGAATATCCGTGCTTATGAAATCTTCTCTAGGGAATGCACTATATACTCACTGTCTCTCTCCATCTCTCTATCTCTCTCTATCACCACAGCCGCCATCGAAGCTAAGGTTTGCATTGAATCAAGTTTCCCTCACATCTCGAGGGGTTTTCACCATCTACGTCCCTCTCTCTCTCTCTCTCTCTCTCTCTCTCTCTCTCTCTCTCTCTCTCTCTCTCTCTCTCTCTGCTTTTAAATCACCGTTGTCCGCATCCTAGTTGCTCAAAGCTAGATGGTGCTCCCTATTCATTTATCATGGCCAGCTCGGCGTGCACGGTCCTAGCGTTGAGGCCATCGAGGTCGTTTCGCGCTCTGTGCTCGTCATTTGGTGCCCCCACAAAGGATGTCTTCCCAGAAACCTCCAGTTTTCAATGCTGAAAACAATGTACGTTGACCATGGACAAATGGCTGCAATAATTCTCCAATTGAAAAACAGAGGAAGAGGAGATTGAAGAAACACTGACCGCCTTCATTGAAAATACTACTGCCAGGCTGTAGAGTCATCAATATCCAAGAGGTAAGGTCCCCATCTCGCATTGCTCGTGCTAACCGCAAATCAAGAGCATCAAGTGGGAGGGCTACGAAATTCCATCACTGTTATCGACCGAAGCACATGATCAATGAATTCCAGCAAACGAAGGTAACAAAGAGGTAGAAATCATCTACATCAACGTCCATCACGAGGAGTTCATCCATATCAAGGGAGAAAATAGATCGGTAAGGCCTCTCTTTCCTAAGGAATCTGCAAGTAAAGGTATATCCTCTGTTCTTAAGTGGCCAAAAGAGGCTGCTCAAGCCAAAGGAAAGGAAGGGCTAGGCCAGTCATGAAACACATGACCCGAAAGGAAGAAGCACCTAGCCACACGAATGCTTCAAGTTCGGGAAGCAGAGTCATGCCTAGTTTGCCAAAAAAAAGGTCATCCGAGGCGAAGCGACGGAAGGTCGCCTATCAATTCGCGCAGCGCATGCGAGTGCTGCCAGTCCACTTCGACAACCCCGAAGAAGAAGTGGCAAGAAGGTTCCCATGCCCTAGGGAGGAGTGGTTTGGCCACTGTCCTCGCTGCTTTGGATGGCGAGTAGAGGGTCTTCCTCCTCTTCCCGTACAGCTCATCCTGAAGAAACTGTCCACCACGGGTGAGACCCAATGGACAAGAGACGAGTTACAGCTAAATGGAGTGGATTTCATGCAGCGAGCTGACTACGATAATTACTGGCAATTGCTGCTAGCTAAAAGGCTAGAAGTAGTCAAATGCGTCGCCATCACTCCATACGTGCTGAGCGACGAAGGGAAAGTAGAGCTTATGAAGGGTGATGACCTCCGGTGGATGTGCCAACTTGTCAACACAAGCATGGTAAGGGTGTAAGTACGTGCTCTACACTCTGTGCATCACGCATAATGGACCAACCGCCTTTCTGTTTAGGTTTCTGCAACACATGCATGTGAATATTTATGAAGATAGAAAAATCTTCTATCAACAGAAGATGGTGTATCTATTTGGTGTTGCAGTGCTAGGAGAAATCCTTAGCTCCCCAAACCCTATTATCCTCCCCGTGTTGGATTACCACCACTCTTTTAATGTTTCCATTTTTATCATGTTTTAAATCTAAACATTCAACGCAATACTGCGGACCAACCTCAGCCATCCCGTCCATATCGACGGCATGATAGTAACAATAAAGAGGGCGTGATGATGCAAACTCTTGCACGCATGCCGCTTTACAATGGTGCAAAAATCTCAGTTCTCAGTATGCCTTGGCAATGCTTAATTTGCAGTCTGTCTATAGGTTGTCTGACACCTCAGCCATTCACAGAGTTTTTCAGGTAAATACATTGTATCCTAAGCATGATAAAGTGCAAATTACAGTTCAATAATGTGATCAAGGGGATGACTTGTTCATGTAATGACAGGTTGCTCAATAAGCAAATCTTTCCAGAAGGTAATCACATGCCCCCTACCCGTCCAGCCGCTAAAAAGCTTCTTACTAATTTGGGCCTGGATTATCACAAAATACATGCATGTCCTAATGATTGTATACTTTTTTGGAATGAGTACGCAAATTTGTAACAGTGTCCCAATTGTGGATCAAACAGGTATAGAGAGGACACACAAGGAAAATTTATCCTTGCAAAGGTTCTTCAACACTTTCCTATCATTCGAAGAATAAAGAGCATGTTCAGGTGCAAGTCCATAGCCACTTTGATGACATGGCACTCAAATACTAGATCGACAGATGATGTGATGTGGGTACCTACCGACTCTCGTGCATGGAAGCACATAAAGGAAAGTTGGCCTACATTTAAGAACAAGCCTCGATGGATCCACTTTGGTATAGTAATGGACGGAGTAAACCCATTCAGATTACGGAGTTCGTCATGGAGCACGTGGCCTATTTGTCTGGTTAATTATAATCTTCCACCATGGCTAGCCATCAAGAAGGGACATCTGTTGTTGTCACTGATCGTCCTAGGAAAGTACAAAGAAAAGAATATGGACGTCTATCTGGCACCACTTATAGAAGAGCTCCAAATCTTGTGGACAGGAATCAATGTGGTTGATATGTCCCAACCAATTGGACGACGGAATGTACATGTGCAAGGCATTCTCATGTGGACAGGCATGATTGGCCAGGCTTCGGTGAGTGCTCAGGTAAGTGCATTTGAAACCCTCACACAGATGTTATTCCTAGCTATGCCAATGCTTTTATATTTTAATTTTGTGATGTTTCAGGCTTGAGTTACTCGCGCAATCATGCATGTCCAAAATGTGGTCCTCGACTTGGTTTCCGTTTCTCTGAACATTTGAGCAAGACAGTTTACGAGGAGCATGGTAGTTTTTTGCCTGAAGGACATGAGCTATGTGGACCAAACATATACAAAGATGACATGCATCCATTGAAAGCGAGCCATTGGAAAAACATGTGGCTAGAGAGGGGAGATTGGATGCCACCTGGAATGAAAAGACTTTATCTTTTCCATGAACTCCCATACTGGAGTGCCCTTCTGATTAATCCTTTGCTCGACCCAATGCACATCTTCAAGAATGTGGGGGAGATCATATGGAAAACCATCATGTGCGCATCTGTCACACGTGTCAATGCAAGGAACTTGCCGATACACTGTGTGCGAGCCACAAATGGCTCCAAGCACACAAGCCTAAACTAGTAAGCTCAAAGATGGCGATGGTGTGTCACTCACCGCTCTACACTTGCTATCGTGGAGGATTCCTCATCGCAAATACGAGGGAGACGCCGCTACGCCGCGCTCAACCGCCTCGCCGCCATCGTGCCACCGCAATGCTCGATCGCACTCTCTCTCTCTCTCTCTCTCTCTCTCTCTCTCTCTCTCTCTCTCTCTCTCTCTCTCTCTCTCGCATACACACACACACACACAAGGAGATGAAGAAGAAGAAGATGGAGATGGAGCAAGAGCACTCTTCAATTGCACAAATGAGAGAATGAGTGAATTTTAGGTTTAGTTGACTTTTATATGAGTCTCTCTCTCTCTCTCTCTCTCTCTCTCTCTCTCTCTCTCTCTCTCTCTCTCTCTCTCTCTCTCTCATACACACACACACACACACACAAGGCGATGAAGAAGAAGAAGATGGAGATGGAGCAAGAGCACTCTTCAATTGCACAAATGAGAGAATGAGTGAATTTTAGGTTTAGTTGACTTTTATATAAGCTCCCCCATTCACACTTGGATGCCCATGCTTAGCCAACTAATCCCTTGAATGTTCCAATTAGAGTGCACCTCTCATCGGCGATCACTCTTACCCTTTTCCTATTGGACCGACAAGCCCGGTACCTGACTCTACCAAGTAAATAATACAACGTCCGTCGTAGGTGATAGGGTGTCCGTGAGCCGTGAGGGTTAACATGTCCCCCTTCCTGATGTAGATTCCGTCCTCGGAAGCTATTGAGTTGAAGCTCGTTCGTCGAGGTGGAAGAGAATTTGAGATGAATGTCCTTAGTCTCCTTTAGTCACTGCAAAATCAAACAACATTGGCATAGTAATTGCATTCTCATATACAATTTAAAATCATATGCAGTTTTAGGCAGACAAATTGATTGGTAGCATAATTCTAAACCATTTTTCAACAATAAACATTAAATTGCAATATAATCAAACGCATAAACAGTTGTAAAAGTAAAAAATTGAACAAGTCTGGGGTCTCTAATTTAACGGTCGAAAGGCACTAAAGATCGACTATTAATACTATGGGTAAGCTTCTCAATTTTCTCTAGTCAATTAAGTTGTTTAATCGCGAGAGCCAAGTATTTCATGTTCGAGGGCTGACTAGAGGCTATACCCAGAAGACCTTGTAGTTAAGCTACGATAAAAAGAATTTCTCATGAAATCATCGCCTGACTGATTATTTTTTCTTTGAACCCCAAAGTCTTTGTCTTTTCACAATGATTCAATTTTGATGTGTGTGCTTATTTTGTATGCCTTGGGTTTTTTGCTTTTCAAGGAAAAGCGCCCACACTGGGAACCTCTAGGGCTCTAGTACCATAGGCGATACATGTGAGTGGAGTACCAAATCAAGCTGAGGTTTCTCTTCCACCTTAAGATTTTACATTATGGCACTTTGATTTTTTGTTTGTTCGTTTTCAGCATTTTAATTTTGTAACTTTGGGGGGTCATATAACATTTTTACCCTCCCTAGGATCATCACACTAGTAAACTCCCTTTATAATACTTAAGCTAAAGGTCAATAGGGACTAAGCCCACTAGAAAGCCCTAGTATATTTCACACAATGCTGCCTAAGTCGGATTAAGAACCTAAGTAACCATTGATAATTAGGAAGGCATTCCCCATGGTATTAAGAGAAGATCTCTAACGCCTAGCTTGGTCAAACTAGCTTAGTCGGACTGCTCGATTTTTAAACCTAGATAAGTGATTATGACAAAAAATACATTGAATTTAATGTTTGATACTAAGAAAATGTGTTGGATATTATGCTATCAATCACAATTAAAGCAAACAAACATGGATGCAAAAAAGATAAGGGGCAATGCTAATGGACAAGAAACACCTGTTTGTGTCGATGGTCGCACTTGATTTGAAATGTGAATGAGAGAAAGATTCCATGAAGGTCCAAATCCTAACCACAGCAACACATTCCTGTATACACGAGAAAACACAAAAGAATACCTCTAGGAGGCACATCAGTGGGAAAAGGTACCAATACTTATTGAACACAATTAAAAAACATAAAGAACCCTAACCTAATTATTTGCACTCCCCCTAGAGAGTCAAGGGAATAGGATATTGTAGAGATTGGGGGGAAACCCTAAGGCTAAACCCCTATCCTCGTCGTCGAGAAAACAAAGTCATCATCCGTGAGACCATATGTGCCATCCGTATAATCATGTAAATCTTCTTCATCATCAGAGGCACCAATGTTTACTAAGAAGGTCACTAGACGCCTATAGTCATCTTGGTCAAAAGTATAGGCTTGTGCAATGGGAGACACACTCTCTACTAAGTATGGATCAGTCGTGGTCAAGAGACGTATCAGCCATTCTAACTCCTCAAAATTCCTCTCACATGCTAGCGTACCTACCAAATCCCATTCACATGCAAGCACCGAAAAGACCGTGTGAAACATTTGTGAAAAGTAACGAGGGTACCTCTCACCCAAGGCAGGAGTGGATAACTCTAGCATACTAGCCATATCTGTACACGCAAATAGATGATGGTTAGAGTGCAAATATTACAAGGGTCGTGTTCTTGTGCAAAATGTGTTTTTATGATTTTGTGTTATGGCTCTTGCTCTTTTACTTTTTTATCTTGTTTTTGTGAGTATAAGGCTTTATATATACATTCCCTAAGATTGGAGATTAAGAGGTCAGGGAGGAAGGTTGAGAGGGAAGCAAGTGAATGATGGATGTCAGCAAACACTCCCCCCTTCCTTGGGTAGATCATACCTTTTGGAATGATGTCGTCGCCTTTTGAAACCAATTGTTCCAAGTTATTATGGGTGAAGGCTTTAACCAATAGTTTTTGACCGCCCTATGCGTTTCAGCTAGTTCCAAGGGTGGTAAGGTACTCTCCCATGATTTTATTTGCAACGTTGTTGTAGGTTGTGAACTTACAATGGGAGGTGCAAACTCTTTCTTGCTTGTACGGGTATGTACAATGGTACGTGGAGTTTGTGTCGAAGCTTCTATTTCCGTATAGTAACTACACGAAGAGCAAGAAGCTTCATTTGATTTCGTTGTTCCTGAGCTAGGTGGAACAAATCGTTCTTTCTTCGGTACCCAAACTAGCTCTGGAGCAGGTGTGTAGCATTCCGTGATTTTTTCCTTTCCGCGATCTTCAATTTGTTTTGGAGCCACAGGATTGAGCTCACATGGGCCCGATGACAAGTAAGAGCACAATTTACGTTTTGGAACCCAGATTTGATCATTTCCTTTATAGTAGCCTTGGGCTTCCAATAGTTTTTTAGGAATCTAGTGCAATGTTTCTTTACATTTCTTGGGGCAAATGGGACGTCTCTTACCAGGCTCCTGTCTTTTAGCACTGGCTATGGTCGCTAAAGAAGATTTAGGGACCCACTTGTATGTTTTCTTTGTTATATTGGGAAGGGTCTTGTGTGTCTCAAGCTTTATTTCAACTACATTAGTTGAAGCTCTAGAGACTTGGGCTATGGGGACATATGGTTCAACCTATTGGACATGCAATGTTTTGGATTTTATTTCCTTAAAAGGCAATATCTCAGGGAATATGGCTTGAGTGGCAGGGCTAAGAGTTGGTTTCTGTGTTGTGACAGCCCCTGTCCCCCAATCAATAGTGCATTTGGTCGCTATCATCCACGTGCGTCCTAGGTTTATATTACCCTCCATAGTTCCAACAGGCATGACCAAAAGGTCTTGAGCTACCACCCTGAGCTACCACCCCATTGTCATAACTGACAGAAGTGTTCCAGATTCCAAAAACCAAAGTTTTTTTCTTATTGACACCCTTGACTTGGATAATACTCTCAGATAGAGGTGGTTTCCCTAACTGACACCACATCCCATATGATAGCAGATTATATTTAACACCCGTGTCCAATAAGGCGTTATAGAGCACTTTTCCATAGGTGTTGTTTAGCTCAATAGGGTATCGTAGAGGTGTGTCAGAGTCCAACCAATCCTCGTCGGTTTCAATGTGGAATGCATGTGTGACTCCAAGGTTAGCCTCTCATTGGCGTCTTATGCGTTGTTGTCGCTCCTTAGCCTCAGCTTGAGCTTGTATCTTCTTCAATTTTGTTTGTGCCTTGGCTGCATTTTTAGTATGGATGGCACGTAGCTCCTCTTGGCTTAAAGGATCATAGTATCTTTTAAATTTTCTCCCATTGAGGAATCCAATGGTTTCAACTCCATCAGGAGTCTCTTGGCTTAAAGGATCATAGTATCTTTTAAATTTGCTCCCATTGAGGAATCCAATGGTTTCAACTCCATTAGGAGTCTCCACACGAATGGTTCCTTGTGGGTGATCTCACATACTCTATATGGTCCTTTTCCCGCATATTTTGACTTTTTCTTTTCGTTACGCACTCCATACATAAGGACTTTATCACCAACATTGATATCTTTGTTCTTTAGTTGACGGTCAAACCATTTCTTCCTCCTATTTTTCTCCACAAGCGCATTTTGCACAGCTAATTGCCTCTCTTCATCTAGCCTTTCAAGGATATATAATCGCTCAACTAAGCGGTTACCATCCCAACCTTCTTGATAAGCTACTCAAAGACTAGGAACGACAAATCCCATGGGATAATCGCTTCTTGGCCATACACCATTTTAAATGGTGTGCAATTAATGGCAACTTTGTATGCAGTACGATAAGCCCATAGAGCTAATGTAAGCTTTAAATCCCAATCTGTGCGATGAGCTTCCACCGTTTTGGTCAAGATAGAGATTAAGGTCTTGTTGGTACTCTTAGCTAGGCTGTTTTCTTGTGGATAATAAGGTGTGGACTTATGGTGAGCTATCATAAAGTTGATAGTGAGTTCTTTTATTACTCCATTTATAAAATGAGTACCATTGTCACTCGCAATCTCAAAGGGACAACCAAATCTTGTAATAATGTTCTCAAAGAGAAACTTGGCAGTTGATTTTGCATCGGCCTTACATGTAGCCTTGGCTTCCGCCCACTTTGTCATATAGTCAATGGCAACGATAATATATCGAGATTGAGTGCTACGAGCTGCCGGACTATTTGGGCCTACAAAGTCCAAACCCCATTTTTCAAATGGTTGAGTCACTTTAACAGGATGTAAGGGAATCCTATCCTTTCGTTGTGTGATCTTGTAATGTTGGTATTCATCACATCCTTTTGCAAAAAGTGATGCATCCTTGAATAAGGTAGGCCACCAATAGCCTGATTGCAACACCTTTCTAGCCTATTAGTTCCCCTGAGAAATTTCCTCTGGCTATACCCATGTGGGCTTCTTGCAGTATGTATAAATACTCATCCTCATGGGCACAACATCTAAGAATATCATCCTTCCCTAGCCTGTAGAGAGTTCCTGCAATGAGAGAGTAAGGTTCACATTCTTTTAACAGTTTTTAAGCTATGTCTTTACGAAGCTCTTTGGGTGGAAAACCATTAAATAGAAAGTTCACAATATTCTCACTCCATTCATGTATGGTTTCGACTAGGAATAGAGAAGTATCAGGCAACTCATCATCGACTCCAGTATGGGCTTCACCATTGGGTATGTGAGACAAATGATCCACGATGACATGTCTTTTACCAGGTCTCACCACAACGGTAAAAACTCAACGAGAATTAACAACCATCGTGTAATTATTCCCGTGGAACAAGGTTTATTTACTAGATACAACAAGGCTTAATGATCAACATGGAACACAAACTTGTTGGCCAGAAGGTAGTAGCAAAATTTCTTCACTGCATAAATCATACCTAAACTTTCTCGCTCTGTAGTGGTGTAGTTTCTCTCGGCATCATTCAAATTTTCAATTGACGACTTGCAAAGCTAATGGGATAGTCAAGTTTATGTTCTCCTGGTTGAGCTAGAACACACCCAATAACAAAGTTCGATGCATCAATATGCACATGGAAAATTACATTCCAATCGGGCACTCGTAGAATAGGAGCGCTAGTCAAGGTCTTTTTCAATGACTCATAAGCATGGTTGCACTCCGCAGTCCATTGGAACTCAATAAGAAGCTTGTACAAAGGACGAGCTATCTTGGCAAAGTTTAAAATAAACCGTCGGTAATAACCAACATGGTACATGAACCTTTGAACTCCTTTATAATTTGTAGGTGGTGGCAATTCAGCAATGGCTTTAATTTTGCTCTCATCTGTGGAAATCCCATTTTTGGACACTATATGCCCTAAAATGACTCCATGTTTAACCCAAAATTGGCATTTGAAAGGGTTTAAGGAGATGCGATACAATCTACACTTCTCAAACGCTTTTCCTAAGCATGATAGATGTTCTTTCCAAGAGGAATAAACACAAAGGTCATCTAAGAAAGCTTCACAAAACTCCCTCAAATATTCTCTAAAAGCAATGTTTATTAATCTTTGAAAGGTAGCAGGGGCATTGGTAAAGCCAAAAGCCATAACACGAAATGCAAACACTCCAAATTCGGTTATAAAGGCTGTTTTAGCTTGTTCCTCCAGTGCAATTGTGATTTGATTGTAGTCAGATTACCCATCTAAAAAGCTATAAGCTTCCTTCCTTGCAACTCTTTCAAGCACATGTTCTGAATATGGCAAGGGGTAATGGTCCCTCCTAGTGGCGGCATTGACCTTCTTGAGATCCACGCACACTTTGAGTTTCCCATTCTTTTTTGGCACAATCAATATTGGAGACACCCATTCTGAGTGCTCAATAGGGTATATGAATCCGCATTCCACAAGCTTTTCAATCTCTTCTTGAACGATTTTTGCATATTTAGGATTCATTGGGTAGGGTCGTTGTTGAACTGGTTTAGCCATGCTATTCATGGGGATTGTGTGTTGCACCACGGAAGGTGAAACACCTTTCATATCATGATATGTCCATGCAAATATATCCCTGAATTCCTTGAGAAGTTAAAGAGTACACACTCCTCAATCTCTGTCAGATCTTGGGCAATGAAAACAGGTTTGGACTCTTCTCCTGGGTCTGCTAACTCTATTTCCTTAACTATCGTTGGACCGTCATAGACTCCATTGGTCCCATCGATAGGTTTTCTTTGAGCCTTTGTATACACAACCTCACGTTCCTCTGTGGTGTAGGATTTGAAATGTTCAGGTGCAGGGTGTAAGTCTCTGGGGTCCCTTAGTTCTATGGACTGTGATCTCACTTCAGATTCCTTTTGTTGTTGAGCTAACTCTTGATTTTGTCGTCTCCTTACCGTACGGCTCAACTTTGGCTTCTCTGTAGCCTCTAGTTGTGCGATGTCAATGGAGTTGTGGGCTACACCACATAACGCCTTGAAGGTATTCACCCCAATTATCTACCAACTTTCCATGAGCATCACATGCCCCTATATAATTAAGCCAGTCTGCGGTAGATTTTTTTTCATTTATTCTAGCATGCACATTTTCTCGATATCTTCGCCTCTTATATCTCTTACTCTTCTTGTTTAATTATCGATTACGGCCGATCTCTAGTGAAGAGTCACTAGATGAATCACTACTTGTGTCTTCTGCTCCCTTGGATAGATTGTCATCTAGGTTACCATTGGGCCTTGAATGGTTTGTCTCCACATTTTCACTAAGATTTAACTCAGATTCTTCGTCCATCAATTTCAATTGATGATTCTGACCCCAAATCGTGTGGGCTATAGTCTTGTGAGGCGCTACTGGTTCCAATGCCAGTCAAACTTTCATCTTGTAGGTCATCAGAAGCTATATGCATTGCTTCTAGCATATTTAAGGGTACGAGTGGTGGCATTTCATCCCCCTCAGGTGTTACCCAAGTCATCCCCCTATTTCCCCAAGTGTCTATGGTTGCTGCTAGGTGGACCCAATCCACATTGTCCGACTCAGTCATCCCAGGTAGTACATCCATATAAGGAGAATCTTCCCCAACATCAGTGTCCGCTTTACACATGTAACAATACTACAATGGGGCCGAGTGAACATGGTGTCAGATCTATGATCAATTATAAACCTATTTCCTAGAGGATGTGCTCGACCAGTCACAAGATCCACTCGGATGACAGAATCTTGGAACTGCAAGTAGACATGGTTTTCGACCAGTCATGCACCATTTTTGCTTCCCTCATGAAAGGACGTCCTAAGATCATCTCCGATGCCATAGTGCGTTTGGAGAAATCCATAACAATGAAGGTAATCCTTATTTTATGTCCAAAGACCTTGATCTTGAGATCTTCTAGCATCCTAATAGGTCTAACAATAGACCCAGTGGCCATCTTCACTACAATGGTTGTGGTCGCAAGGTGAGGTCTTCCCATAGTTTCCCAGCAATTTTTAGTCACAATGCTAAGCCCAGTGCCACCATCAAGGATTCCCTCACAGTTAATCCCTTAGTAGTGATTGGTATGGTCGCATTAGATTCATCACCCTCAAAGTATTGTCCCAACTTGTTAACATGTATTTCTATAACAAGGTTCTCATCTAGGTTGGGTTGTGGAGTTGTGGATCTAAGTGTTCCTCCTCTATTGGCATCTCCCTGGCTCCCTCCATCTGTGCAAATTGTGGTAGCCCAAACTTTAGTTCTCCATTGAGGAAGGCTCGAAGAGCTGAGACTAGCTCAGGGTCTTTATATAGTTTGGACATGATGGTGATTCTAACTTCTGAAGACATGAAATCCATCAATTTGGCAATGTTTAACGGCACCTTTTGGACTTCTATCCCTTGACGTGGGGAGATGGGATCTCCATTTCTTCGATAGGATCAGGTAGTCCCTCTGTAAACATTCTTTCCATCAAGAAGTGAGTATGCCCACTTTCCCATGATTTTAAGTCACTTTCTTCTTGGATGACACTAGGTATGGCTAAGGGTCTATGGACTGGGTGAGGTTGTTGTTGCGTAGGGAACACGGTGTCTGTAATCTGGATCTGCCTAGGTGGTGGTTCTAGATCCCTTTGGGTATCTCCTACCAAACTCCTCAATTGCTTGACTCGCTCAATCTCCTCTGTAGGGTTTGGATAAGTTCCTATCTTCTTCTTGGATCCTGGCCATTGTGGCTCATGAAGATATTCCTTGTTGGTTTCTATCTTAGTGGTCGTTTTGGTCTCCATGGTTTCACCTGAATCAGAATCCTCTTCAGCGTCGTTCATATATACGAGGTCATCACCAGTCCCTATGTTGGTCTTTGAACTGGGGTCTGACTTCGCTACTTTTTGTGATCTCTTCCTTCGTGTTTTCTTCTTTTTCTGAGATTGGGCAATTGATGCCGTGTCTCTTTCCTCAAGAATATAATTTTGTTTTTGGAGCATCGATTGTGTGAGTACATTTACTGGTACCACAGGTGTACTTTGTGATGGCTCCTCGGTAACTTCAATCCAGTTTAATGGCGTGATCTTCAGTGCATTTGGATTATTTGGACATTGGGCAATCAAACGATCTATGCCACATCGATTACACATGAGTATCGGCATTGTAGACGTGCTCGCTTGATTGGTTTGCATTAGTGTGGCGTTCTTCTATAGCCTAATAGGACACTCGGCTACACGATGTGGACCTCCACACTCATAGCATTGAAGAGGTGGTCTCTTAGCAGTGTAATTGATATTTTGGCCTCTTGCCGCAAGAGCAGCTACTTGATATACAGGTTTGACAATATTAGGATCTATATCTTCCTCACAGCCTTCCAAACAAGCAATAGATGACTCACAACCCACTTGATTCACAGAAGTGATTCTCGGATGTGGTGGTTGTGGTCCTAGCACTGGAGGTGGGAAGGGTGTTGTTTGAACAACATTTTGGGCCCTAGGGACCATGTGTTGTGATGTTCAAGAGGTGGGGCAGGCATCAATGCAAGCACTCGAGGTGTGTCTGTCCATGCTAAGGTTGGTCTATTGGCCATCGCGCGCTTAAATACTATGCAATCCTTAGCTTGATGACCATACCTTCCACAGGCATTGCAGCTCCCATTGAATTTTACTCTAAAAATAGGGCATTCACTGGTACTATGCGGTCCATAGAATACTGAGCACCATTATTGCTCCCTTCTTGGATACATATGATTTTTTTGTCGATTGTCTCTAAGACTCTCTTGAATAGCCTTGGTGAGATCTGCTAAAGTCATCTCAGATATCTTTGGCTCCTTAGCAATAGGCTTTAGGGTCATTGGCTGATGCCCTGATGCTTGAGAGCTAATAGATTTTGGCTCAACAGACACTCTTTCTCCTTGAATCATTAAATTATCCTCCAATTGGATTGCATTGGTGGTGACTGCTTCCCAAGTGGTGATACCTCTAATGACTAAGCCATTGTAGATATCCTCATATTGTAATCCCCTAATGAATCTATCAAGCAATTGATTATTATTGAAGCGCTCATTTGGATTACAACGAGAATTAAAATGCTTCAAGCGACTAATAAAGTCTCTCACCGACTCTCCTTCCTCTTGTTGGGCTTTCTGGAGCTGAGAGGATACACCCCAAAGCACTCCCTCTCGTATGTATTATTTCAAGAACAGTCTCCTAAGAGTAGGGTAAATCGTTTTTTCTTCCACCCTTAGGGTTCTATACCAATCCCCAGCCTTTCCACTTAAGGTTAGGCTTAAAGCATTGCTCTTATGTAGGTCATTGTGTTCTCCTAGAGAATCGCATATTTGTTCAAACACTTGGATATGCTTTCTCACATCCCCTTCTCCACTAAATTTTTGTGTGAGCTTGGCTATTTGTACTGCCTTACTTCTAGGCTCTCTATCAGGCGTGTTACGCATATTCTCAACAATAGATCGACCAATAGCTTGAGCAAATGTTGCCAAGTCACCTAAGTGAGCAGGCACCGTGGGTGAAGGCGCTCCAGAGACTACATGTGGAGTAGGTATTGGCATTGGGCTTGGCGCATAGGAAGCCCTTGGGTTCCACGTTTGGTACGGTGTTGTGCCATGTGGTGGCCCAAAGTTCAAATGTGTGGCCCTAGGCATAGCAAACGCCATATGTGACATGCTAATGCTAGCCAGTATAGTCCCATGGAAATAAGAACTTGGGTGTTGTGGTTGTGGAGCATAGGTTGTTGAAACAATGGGAGGGGTAGGAACTACATGAGTACGAGGACCCATGGGTGTATACGATTGGTACACACTTGTAGATACTGTTGCAGGCATTGAGCTACCATGTAGCGGTGCTTTACTAACAAATGAGGGCCATGGCGTGTTTCTTCGCATGCCCATCATTGGGGTAGGCATGGTAGCCGTGGTGTCATCAAGGGAAAGATGAGCTAGACTTGGAAAGGTAAAGCTATCACTTGTGGGCTCAGATTGCACTGAGACCCGTAGCGAAACAACATATGGAGGATCCATCAGACATACCGAAGGGGGTCTCCATTTGGGATAAGGTCGGTTGTTTAGCCTTCCCTGTATCCAAGAATCTCATGAGACTTGTTGAAGGCATGTTGATTCCCTTTTTCTGTCTCTCTAACTCAATCACCCTATGGATGACCTCACAAACTCTTTGTTGTTGATCCTCCACACTAGTAGCACCCATTGTGGATTGTAGGACATCTAACCAACCCACGTGATAGGTGTGACCTGTGTATAGGTCGGTCAAAGTTTCCATTTGTAGTTCGTACTCCCAGTTCTCATTTAAGAACGCTCCATCTAGAATTGAGGTGCTAGGGGTGTCCTTTGAGCTAGATGCAATGTTGATTTCTAGGGGTTGGCCCTTAGCGGTTGCTAAGTCAGGAGCACTCGATTGCTCTCCTAGCAAAGATATTGACATAGGAGCTTTTGATTTTAACTCTCTTCATTGCTCTGCCTTGCGTAAGCTCTCGATTTCCTTTTCCCTTGCTGCAAGAATATACCGCTCAACCTCTTGCACTTCGGCAAGGCTTCTACGATCGGGTAATATGACCTCGGAGGGAAATAACTCTGAAGAGTCAGGAGGTGCAATGAATGAAGTATTCACGTGCACATTCTCTAAGGGCATAGGGTCTACGGTGGTCATGAATGGAGCATTTACTTCCCCACCCCCCTCATTTACATCATTAGCTCCATGTTCGGAGCAAGTGGCTCTATTAAAGGTTTCCTTCAAGCGGCTAAGCACGCTCGGCCCGGACCAAAGGCCCATGGCATACATGTCTTGGCTTGAGCTATCAGGATTAGGCATTGGGAAACCCTCCGTGACATCGTAGTCAGAGGAAGAGTCACTAGCCGCTATGTTCGGGTCTTGGTTTGTACTACCTTCACTACAAGAGGCTATTCATATTAGCGACGCTCACACAACGACGCTCAAAAAAAAAAATCCCGGCGTCGCTATGAGCGTCGCAAATTTACAAGTAAATTTGCGACGCTCATAGCGACGCCGGCTGGGCTAAAAAAATAACAGAGAGCGCCCAAAAACTCAGATCTCAGATCTGAGTTTTTCGGCGCCCTCAAGCAAGGAGCAGGTAACGCTCTCTCTCTCTCTCTCTCTCTCTCTCTCTCTCTCTCTCTCTCTCTCTCTCTTCTCCACACACACACACACACACACACGAGGAGAGGAAGGAGAGCCATGTATGCTCCTTCCCTCTCCTCACTCTCATGTTCCCTTCCCCTCTTTATCTCTCCCTCTCTCTCTCTCTCTCTCACACACACACACATAGTGTTTTTGAGAGAGAGAGAGAGAGTACAAACATAAACAAAAATGCACACACACATACATAAACAAAGAATGCACACACACATTGAGAGAGGAAAAGAGAGAGAGAGCATGCATAAACAAAAAATGCACACATTGAGAGAGGAAAAGAGAGAGAGAACATGCATAAACAAAAAACGCACACATTGAGAGAGGAAAAGAGAGAGAAAACATGCATAAACAAAAAAACGCACACACATTGAGAGAGAAAGAGAGAGAAACTAATTTAACGTCGTAAGAAACTAATTAAAATTAAAAGACCTAAAGATCTAGCCGACGAGGAGTTGAACTCAAGACCTATTATTCAAGAGGGAAATGGCATAACCAATCTATCATACTTGGCATGGGTGATAGAAAGGTTATACCATTTATCTCTTTTTATTGGCACACACATCCACACACGCGCACACACACAAGAAGAAGAGATTTATAACGTCGTAGGAAACTATCCTAAAAGACGTTAAAGATTAGGTTAGATGTAGACTTACGTTAAATTAGATTTAGGTTTATTTAAGTTAAATTAGATTAGATTTAGGTTTATTTTTAATTAGATTTACGTTTATTTACGCTAGATTTAGATTTACGTTATATTAGATTAGATTTAGGTCTCCATAGACTGCGATGCCTGCATGAAGCGGGTGAAGAAAGCCCTCAATGGAATATAGGGTATTGCTGCCTTCACTCATGGTGGGCTCCGTCAATCCAAAAGTACTGGTGAAATGTCTTCAGAAGATAGGGAAGAAGGTGGATCTTCAGGGCGGCAAGAGTCACTACATCCCCGACACAATGACCATCTAGACAACCTCTAGTCATTCAACAGCAACTTCAAAGTTAGTAACAAGAGCAAGAATGGTCTAAAGGGCCAATTGCTGTCGTCAGATGTGGATGGAGATGAGGCAGCGTCACCGCCGGAAGTTAACTCTCACATCTTTAGTGATGAGAATGCCAACTCTTGCCGAGTTATGTGAAAAATTATCTGTTAAATCAGTTTTAAGGTTCTTATAATCCCTGTTAGTTTAGTTCTTTGTTTTTAATATAACATAATTTACGTTAGATTTAGATTTATGTTATATTAGATTAGACTTAGGTTTATTTAGGTTTACCCACACACACACACACACACACACACACACACACACACACACACACAAGAATAAGAGAGTTTTAACGTCGTAGGAAACTATCCCAAAAGACGTTAAAGATTAGGTTAGATGTAGACTTACGTTAAATTGGATTTAGGTTTATTTTTAGTTAGATTTACGTTATTTAGATTTACGCTTATTTACGTTAGATCGAGTCCACGCAAGAATTACTTACGGTTTAGGGTTTAGAGTTAGACGAACAGTGAAAAGATCTACTGTGAAAAGATGTTAAGATGCTGCGAAGTGCTACAGCTAGAGAAGAGGCAAAGGGGTTTTGTCCACTACATGCAGTATCATGTAGACGTGGGTCTGTAGATTTCTTCTACCCACAAACATAGGTATTGACCAATAAAGACGAGATGATAACCCGGTGGTTCTGATCTCCGTGCACCTCTAGACCGAGGTGTGCGCGGATTGGACATGACTAGAGAATGTGAGGTAAAGAGAGAGAGAGAGAGAGAGAGAGAGAGAGAGAGAGAGAGAGATAAGACGAAGAATGCCAATAGAATATTAAATTTGTTGTCCAGGTTATAAGATTTTTATCCTCATTATGAGTAGTGACGAGGATGTGGGACCGTCCAACCGAAACACCTATCTCTCAACGAGGATCTTATGTCCTTGTAATCAATGCAAGCATGCTGTGCGACGGACAAGACGTGTTTCTTTGCAGCACGTTCGCGAATTTGGCGAGTTCGATCCATCTATTATAGATCGAGTTGTTGCCAATTATAACTCGTGGGACTCTGACGCTGGCCAACAAGCAGCAATCTTGCAACCCAATAGACGTGTTCGCAGGCGCTTTGGTCAAGCAGCATATGTGAGGCCACAAGATGTAGCCTCTGACAGCTCAGGGGATGATCATGCAGAGCACATTCCCAACGAGGCAATGTTTGAGTCCGAGATTGATGAAATGATCGAGACAATCATGGATTCAGAAAGGCTTATATATGATGATATGAAAAGCGAAGCCGATACGCCATTGTATAATGGAGCACGTATGTCTAGACTGAAAGCACTCCTGGTTCTTCTCAACATGCAGGCAAAGTTTGGATGGAGTGACACTAGCGTCACAGCGCTTTTCAGGTGATCTATTACAATTAGTTTACTTTAATAAAACTCTAAATGTATAATGATCTGATAGATTTTTACACGACTGTATCGTATTTTTATGCTGTGTAGATTGCTTAAAGAGCACATACTACCAGCTGACAATGTGATGCCAGATTCCCGAGATGAAGCAAGAAAGATTTTGCGAAACTTGGGGATGGATTACAATTCTATCCACGCTTGTCCTAATGACTGCATTCTTTTCAGAGGGGAATACATAGACATGGAGAAGTGTCCGAAATGTGATTTCGAAAGATATCGAGTAGATCTCCACGGGACAAAAATTCCACAAAAGGTTTTGCGACATTTTCCTCTGCTTCCTCGCATCAAGCATTTCTTCGAATGTAAGTCCATGGCCGCCCTAGCATCATGGCATGAGGAAAATAAATCTTCTGATGGTGTGCTACGAATTCCTGCACATTGCGCAGCCTCGAAACATATAGATGGAACATGGTCGGATTTTGCTAGGGAAGCTCGAAATTTGCGCTTAGGCCTGGCTATGGATGGCGTAAATCCATTTGGTCAAAGATCAACATCTTACAGTGTATGGCCCGTTGTCATCGTCAACTACAACATTCCCCCGTGGTTGACTATGAAGAAGGGGCACCTATGGCTAAGCTTGATTGTGCCAGGGCGATATAAAGTGGAGAATATGGATGTGTATCTTCGTCCACTATTGGAAGAGCTACAACAATTGTGGATTGGCATAGAGGTGGTGGATATGAGCCGACACACAGGACGACGGAATGCTTTGATCAGAGGCATTCTAATGTGGACCATGCATGACTATCCCGGGCTAACAGAATGCTCAGGTGATCTATTGACACTCCTCACTCAGACACTGTAAATCTTGTTTTTTCCCATAGTTGATCTATTATCATGTGTATACATGCAGGGCTTCAAACAAGTGGATACAGAGCATGTGTCACATGTGGACCTAGACTAAATGCACGTAGGGCGCCCTCACTGAAGAAGCAAATCTACGAAGGTCATCAAGCGTATCTTCCAGAGAATCATGTGTTACGCGATGGCTTTTTGGGAAGAGAGCCACCAAGGATGTGTGCACAAGCATGGTTAGAGCAGAAGGAGATGTGCGATGACGGATTGCCTCCAGGGATGAAGAGACTATCTCTATGGTACGAGTTACCATACTCGCCCCGACTCATGATCAATCACTTGCTCGATCCAATGCACATATTCAAGAATGTGGGTAATCTACTATGGGACCATCTAGCCGGCAAGAAAGATACTTTGGGAGCCAGAGTTGACCTTAGAAATGTGGATCGTATGGAGCAATATTGGCCGCAAACAGCGTCTGATGGATCGATAAAACTCCCTAAAGCACCATGGATTTTCACAGGAGCCCAAGAACGCAAAGTAAAAGAGACCATTCGATCTTTGCGGACCCCCACTGGCGTAATGCACTCGCTCCGAACGTGTTTTACTAAAGAAGGAAAGCTTACCGGTTTGAAGTCACACGATGATGAGGAGTTTCTTTCTTCTTTGTCACCGCAGCAGAGACAGTGGTACGTGGAGCGTCATCGCTCTGGCGCATCATCGCGCGTTCCTACTCCATCCGCATCTCCCTCTCTTTCGGAGCATTCGGCGCGCTCCGAAGCTTCGGCGTCGACGAGACGAGCTTCACACTCGTCTAGACACCTGCGCTCTAGTGGTGGCGGTGGCGGTTGTTGTGGGGATTCCGCCACCGATTCCTCCACACCGCCTCGTGTTCGACGAGGCTCTTTACCCTCCCCTTCTTTGCCCGCCCCCACACCAGCCACAGCATCGCCATCTACGCCAGGTTTTGCACGGCTGACTGTTCCTAGCAGCTACACACCTCTACCTACTCCGCCATGAGCCACCCCACTCGACACTCCTCGGTTCGGGGCCCAGACGCCGGTGGAGACACCTGACGTCCATACGCCCATCGACACGCCGCTAGAGACCCCTGCTGGGACACCCAGGTTCACGCGTCACCGGCCAGAGGGCTTGCCTTACTCCGTCGACTTCAGCGGCGGCATCATCATGGATGATGACGGCAAGAAGGTGATCTCGCGCATGCATGGTCTTTGCTCTCAGCTATTTAGACACTACATACTAAACAAATGGAGTGAAGTACCAAGTGATTTAAAAAACAGAGTCATCAACATACTTCATGATGAGTTTCCCGTTCCAACACGGGATCAACGCTTCAATGAAGACCTGATGAAGATTCGAATGCGCGAATACTGCAAACACAAGCGTTCTGAAGTGCAAAAAGCAATCAAGCATGGGTGGAACAGGCCAGATTGGCTGGCCAAAGAAGATTGGAAGAATGCGAAGAAAGCAGCGCGCGAGAATCCCGAAAAGTGGAAGCAACAAAAGGATGCAGCCAGAGCGCGAGTAGAGGTAGGGAGCTCGCACCACTTGGGGAGCGGTGGATGGGCATCATTTGAGGCCGATTTTGTAAGTGTTTTCGCATTGCTCTTTATGTTCAATAGTTTAGGTTTTATGAGTTTTTTAATTCTAACATAATGAATTCTTTGTATGTTTTAACAGTGGTCGATGACAGGACGTGATCCCACACCGTACGAGCGCGAGTACGCAGGCAGGAAGGGCTTAAACGCCCTGATGGACATTCTCAGTTCTCGCGGCGGCATGGTTAGTATTAGGGTTTACTCTTTTCTATTTTTTGTATTGTTTTATAAATGTCGCTATATGTTTATACTTATTGAAAGCTGTCTTATTGTCTTTTTTTACAGAATTCGACAGATACGCCGCTTGGACGCGATGAGACGTCTGACTAGACGACGTCAGTTTAGCCGTAGCTAGATAGCATTAGTTTAGGGTTTCTCATAGCTTATGTATCATGAGACGGATTTTATACGTCTTTTTGAACCATGTATATTATTACATTTGTCGCCGCAGTTCATTTTGCCAATCAATTCTTTATGCCTATGATGTTGTACAATTGTCATTATTACATTTGCCAATCAATTCATTTTGCCTATGATGTGTACAATTGTCAATTTTACGCTTGTCAATTTTACAAACAATGCGTCTTGTGGGTGACTATTTTGGGTCTATTATCTACCCTTGCACTTTTTTTAAAAAGTGAATCAAGTACAATATGGTTGATGGGTGGCAGGGCATTCAATGCCCTGTCACCAAAAAAAAATTCTCTCGGGCGTCGCTATAACCGTCGCTATTTATGGCTCTGTAGCGTCGCTATGAGCGTCGCTATAGACTTCTGTGTAAACGTCGCTATAACCGTCGCTATGACCGTCGCTATATAGCGACGGTCATAGCGACGGTTATAGCGTCGCATATAGCGACGCTCTCGTAGAGACGCTATTAGCGACGATTTTAGCGACGCCGGGGGTTATAAAAACCCAGTGTATTTCCGTCGCTAACAGCGTCACAAGAGCACACAACCTCTTGTAGTGCTTGGGTCCCTGCCGAGGACCCGGAACCTAAAGTAGGTGGATATTGAGAACTCGCGTAAGTCAAAATTCTCTCTAGTTTCTCCGTCTCTAGCACACGACCAAAGCACAGATGCATGTGCCTTTGGCACCCTACAAGCGTCGACGAATAACCTCGAAGGTTAACCGCTTACTTTTTTAGGCGTCCGTTTTCACTCGTTTTTTTATGTTTTTTAATATTTTTGAATGATCGATTTTTTTATTAAAGTGTGTGATAGCTCAAAACAAGCGTATCTCTCAGAGGGTCGCAGTGTGCTTACATTCGGTCACTTGAAGCTCCGTTGGTCCTCAAAAAATCGATTTTTAGCTACGTGTGAGGCTAAAATACGTAATTTCAAAGGGCGACTGAGGCCTGAGCCTGAGCGTGAGCTTGGGCTTGGGTCTAGGAGATATTCCCGATCTGGTCCTAGCTTTATTTTTTTGTTTTTTATTTTTTGGGATAAGGTCTCCGCGGCCTGCGCGCCAGCACACACACACTCTACCTACCTGTTGTTACACACTAACACATTTCATTAGCTGTCACAGATCTACTTCCTACTTACTGTACTTTGCATTACACAGAACTAACAACCTTAATACTAAGACCTTATCACAGAGAAAACACATAAACCTTTCAAAACTTCATTAACAAAGAAATACACAGTAGCAACTCAAAATCCTTCTTCTCAACACACACACCCTCCTTCCTTACCTTTCCTACAATTGCAATTGCACCACAAAAGAAGCACAGAGTGCCATTCAAGCTTAGTGTATGGCATTCCCCGACAGCGGCGCCAAAAATGTGCGCGTCTGTCGCACGTGTCAATGCAAGGAACTTGTCGATACACTGTGTGCGAGCCACAAATGGCTCCAAGCACACAACAAGCCTAAACTAGTAAGCTCAAAGATGGCGATTGTGTGTCACTCACCGCTCTACGCTTGCTGTTGTGGAGGATTCCTCGCTGTGAAGAAGAGGGAGACACCGCTAGGCCACGCTCAACCGCCTCGCCGCCGTCGTGCCGCCGCAATGCTCGATCGCATTCTCTCTCTCTCTCTCTCTCTCTCTCTCTCTCTCTCTCTCTCTCTCTCTCTCTCTCTCTCTCTCTCTCTCTCTCTCACACGTATACACACACACAAGGAGATGAAGAAGAAGAAGATGGAGATGGCGCATGAGCACTCTTCAATTGCACAAATGAGAGAATGAGTGAATTTTAGGTTTAGTTGACTTTTATATGAGCTCGCCCCATTCACAATTGGACGCCCATGCTTAGCCAACTAATCCCTTGAATGTTCCAGTGAAAGTGCGCCTCTCATCGACGATCACTCTTACCCTTTTCCTATTTGACCGACAAGCCCGGTACCTGGCTCTACCAAATAAATAATACAACGTCCGTCGTAGGTGATAGGGAGTCCGTGAGCCATGAGGGTTAACACATCACTGGAAAAAGGGAGAGCAAGGTCCAAAGAGATGACCTGCAGGCTGTGGGTCGAATGCCAGAGATGTGGACTCGACTTAAATCCAATGGGAAGTTTTCTGTACCAAAAGGACCATGGGTTTTGAGTCGTGCAGAAGTGCAAGAAGTAAAGAAGACTATATCTTTATTCAAGACTCCCACTGGGTGCATGCAATGTTTGAAAACAGCTTTTACAAGAGATGACAATCTTAGTGGTCTTAAGTCCCACAATTGGCACAAATTTTTACAGTTTATCTTACCAATTTCCATAAAGGATTGTTTGACAGATGACGTTAGAAGAACATCTACAAAATCAGTGAGTTGGTATGCTAGATCAGTTCAAAAGAGATAAGAGAAGACGACATCGATCCAACATGCTTAAATGCTATTGAAGCAGTGTGCATGGTGGAGAAGTACTTTCCAACAAACATTCTTACCATCCAAATGTATGTACTTGTGCATGTGGTCAATGAAGTTGCAGTTGCTGGGGTAGTCCATAGTAGGTGGATGTTCTTGTTGGAGAGATTTATGAAGACTTTAAAGGGGTTTGTTCGTCAAAGGGTTTTCCCTGAGGGTAGCATGGCCGAAGGATGGCTTGTACAAGAGTCTCTTGTCCTCATAAGTGAATTTTTTATCTTTATTGATCCAGAGATGCCCCGAATGTGGACTATTGAGGTCAACGTAAAGGTGACAGGGGACAAGCCGCAGGGACAAGGCATCGTTAGGAAGATGGACATCAGAATGTGAGAAAAGGTTATAAGATTTTGCCTTCTCAACCCAGACCCCATGCAAAAGTGGCTAGAGAGGTACAAAGGGAAAAAGCAACAACGCTTGACAAATTGCGTGCAATCCAAGCGCAACCGTGCCACTAGAAATCTTCCTTTTCCACATCATCTTCAAAAATTGCCTGACTTTCCAATTGGGCAGTGGTTAAATGTGACAATCTCAGAGGCAAAGAGGAATGGAATGTTGAATACTAAAGAGGAAGAGGAGATGTCAAGGGGTTGCGATTGGCATGTATATTTTCACAACTTCCTTTTCGAGTTCCACATGATAACATTACTTTAATAACTTTAAGTTTGTTGCAATTTTGTGGATGCAGTATCACAAATATAGAACTTTGTGGTCACATGGGAAACACTTTAGAGTGCAACGGATCAATGAACAAAGGGTCACTTTTGACAGTGGTGCTAGGGCAAGCTTCGTCCAAGAAAATAGGAGTAGTGCCAAGGATGAGAACATAGAGACGAGCCAACTTGAATACTTTGGCTACATCCAATACATCTTGAAGAGCTTTAGAAAGTTTGATATTTTTATCTTTGATGTCAAGTGGTTCAAAGTTATTACCAGCGGCCCTAATGCAACTGTGATCAAAGACAAGAGTGGATTGATTCAAGTGAACTCTAGGCGGGTGTGGATAGATTCGCGGGATACATTCGAGCATTGTGAACAAGTTGTGTACACACTAGATCACTGTGGAGAGAAAATTATGAAAATGATCTGTCTAAACCGCATTGGCTCTATGTTGTTCAAGTTGCTCCACGGAGCAAGCAAGTGTGTGAAGGATTGGACGTTGAGGTCAAAGAGGTGATTCATGAACAAGGTGCACGGCCGACTGATGATATAAGTCTGGATTTTGAGTTGGAGGTCAGTGGTGAGCATATGCCTGAACCTAGAGATGAAGTGTCAAATACTGAAGCTGATGCGGAGAGCGACAAAGACGTAGGGTTTGATGACGAAGATTCAGAAGTACAGATTGAGATAGACATCTTCGGTGCATCAGATCTCATAGAAGATGAGAGATTAACTAATGATTTTTGCTAGGAACTCTTTTGTAAAACTCTTTTTATTAGTTTACAATACACTTTAGATTCATTCATTTGTGTTGGTGATTTGTTTATTCGTTATTTGTATTGATTAAATGTTTCTTCTGTAAACTAACGTATTTTGTGGGTGTTATTTGTGTATCTGTAGCCATGGCCGATGACAATGAGCCATACTCTCCTAGTTTTAGATTTTTTGTCACTCCGATCGGCATGTCACCCGAGCAGATGGGTCTCTTTTTGACATAGTTCACACCATAGCAGATCGCGATGGCACAGAACCTTTGGGCAGTAGGTTCCTCTAGACCTACGACCCTACACTTAGGACTAGTGTGGTCCCTACACGACTGGGCCCACACCTCAATCGAGTGTTCCCCCTACGCCTAGGACTAGTGTTCCCCATACACCGACGAGTGGTTCATCCTTGAGAAGAGATAGGCGTTCTTCTGGAGGTGGTGGTTGTTGTGGTAGTGGTTCTACAAATGCGTCCCCACCGCCAAGAGAGCATCCCCCGCTCTCTTCAGTAGATAGTTTCCTGATTGGCACACCATGTACACCTTGGGATCACACGAGCATGATCCTAGCAAGGTGTACAAGAGAAGGGATAGGGTTGTTGTGGCGGATAGGGTCAAAAAGGCCATGCGACAAGGAATTCGATAGCTCCGTACAGTTCAGTTTGGTCACTCTGTGATGGAGGTTTGGGATAATCTCGACGATGAAAGAAAGAGTTACATCGTCGAGGCTATTCATAGAGAGTACAGGCCGGCGAAGGGGTATGATCGGGTCTCGAATAGCTAGATTTTGGGTGTGGCGAAGGCCACAATGTCACACCGTCGGTTAGAGGCAAGAGACATGTACAATGCCGGCAGTCCAAATCCGGCATGGTTGGATGCAGAGGAGTGGGCGGTGATTGCACAAGAGACACAAGACAATCCAGACAGATTTCAGCAGTAGAGAGATGGAGCCAGAGCACGTTTGGAGTCTAGTGGAGCGTCACATCTTGAGAGTGGAGGCTACGACACACTTAGACATGAGTTTGTAAGTATTATACGTATGTTTTGTATTGTTAAAAATATATATGAAGTTTGAAGATTTATCTCATGATTAAACCATAATTTTGTAGGAAGTTACCGTGAAGCGCCTTCCGACACACCGAGAGGAGAAGTATGGGTACAAGCATGGACTTGTGGCCCTTTTGACCCAGGTGCAGGAGGAGGGAGAGGACGTCGACTGGTAGGCATTACCATGACGGTCTTCTTGATACAGTCTTACTAAGTCATCTTCATACAATATTCTTTGTATAGTCTTTTTTGTAGCTGTGGTCTTCTTGATACAGTCTTAGTCAGTGATTGTTTGCATGTAAAGTTTTGTAGTGCTTATGTTTATGGTTTTTCATTCCATTTGTGATTATGATTTGTTTCACAATTATGGTATGGCACAGAGGTTATGGTTATGGTATGGCATAGAGGTTTTGGTCATGGTTTGGCTATCAAGTTATGGTTATGGTTTTGCAATGAGGCTATGGCAATCATGGTATGGTTAGGGTTTGACAATCAAGTTATTGTTATGGTTTTCAGTGATGGTATGACAATCATGTGATAGTTATGGTTTGGCAATCAGATTATGGTTATGGTTATGGTTATGGTTATGCCGTTGTGCCTATGTTTTGGGAGTCGACGTTATGGTTAAGCTTTTGAAAACTTGTCATGATTAAGCTTTGGATTTTGTGGTTTTGTTCTTTTTAGAGTTTTGCTAATCTGTATACACCCACTCTTTAGCGTCAACTTGTAGGTGGAGTGTGGTTGCTTGTGCACTCTTCCTTTGGGTAGAGAGGGCTGTTTTCTGTTGCTGCAGTACATGCACCATCAGTTCCCAGCCCTCTCTGCCCAAAAAAAAAATTGCAGGTTTAATCGTCGAAACAGAGCTCGGTACATGCATCGGTACAGGCCTTGGAAGAACCATCGGTATCAATAAAATTTCTGGCGTGTATAACTACGTGCATACAGGCGTATATAACTGCGTCTATTTTGACGGTTATAACTTGATATATTTTGATGGTGATTATCAGTATATATACCGACACTACGATACCGACGTTTATTACGATGCTTATTCTAGCGTATTTTACTTTTAAAAGAAAGCTTGTCTCGCCAATATTTGAATCGATTTTTACACGACGTGTTGTAGTGCATTGACTTTTTTCAGTCGCCCGTCTTCCTCGAAATTCACAAAAAAAAACTGCAGCCATTGATCCCACCGCCTTGGGGTCATTAAGACCTAGTGTTAGATAGTGTCTTGGCTAGGCCATCTTGTTGGCCTGCCCAAAGGGCAAAGGCTATAGCTATGCCTTCTCTTTTTGCTGACTAAAATAGAAAAAAATTGAGTTATATTTTTAAGCATTTTTTGATAGGCCAAAAATGACGATTGGTTGAAATAAGATAGTGGGCACTCATTCAAATGAAGAGTGTGTAACTCTAATGATGGACACATCTTGAGTTTTGAAATATTAAGGATTTTGGACTACCTCTAATGAGAAATAAGTGGGCTTAGTTTTGAGCTTTTTGGCAGGCGTGCTCATTTACCAAGGGGAGCCTCCTTTGAATTTGAAAGCATTAAACGTTCGAACTTCGAAGCCTGAAAAAGGGCATATTATTTTAGACCAAAAAAAAATTTCCATTGGTGCCAAGTGGGTTAAAACGAGTATAATATCACGATGGGGTTATTTCAATGAGAGGGATCTGTGGTGTTGAGGAATGATTAGGTCACACATGTGTGATATGATGAAAACTTTTGGTTTGGAGTTTAATAAAACAAAACATATCTCTCGGATCTCTCTCTCTCTCTCTCTCTCTCTCTCTCTCTCTCTCTCTCTCTCTCTCTCTCTCTCTCTCTCTCTCTCCATTCTGAGATTCTCTTTGTCTTGATGTTGGAGCTGAACTGCAGCTTACCCGTCTCTGCCCTATTCAAGAGACAGCTTTTTTTTTGGCCTGCCCAAAGGGCAAAGGCTATAGAGATGCCTTCTCTTTTTACTGACTAAAATAGGAAAAACATAGAGTTGTATTTTCAAGCATTTTTTGATAGGGCGAAAATGCTGATTGGTTGAAAATGATGATTGATCACTACAGCGCTTAAGAGAGAGTTGTGGAACCAAGTAGTGGTCAGTTATTGTGTGTTGTAAGAATGATTAAATTTTATGAAAGAAAATGATGACAATTGCCATGTTGAATAAGCATCATGGAAGAAAATGATGGCACCTGACATGCATGCATGGTATAGTAACCACCATGTATTTCTTCATTCATTCAAAAGATACTCAGCGAATATGGCTAGGGTGCTTTTGGTTTGTGGAGAGGCCTTCGATAGTTGTAAAGGGCCAAACTCACTCTCTCTCTCTCTCTCTCTCTCTCTCTCTCTCTCTCTCTCTCTCTCTCTCTCTCTCTCTCTCTCTCTCTCTCTCTCTCTCTCTCTCTCTCTCTCTCTCTCTCTCTCTCTCTCTCTCTCTCTCTCTCTCTCGTAATGAGCGCATAGGCTCCAGCCAGCCGGCTAAAAGGGGGTTTGCATGTGCGTGCACTGACGTGGCCAACACTTTTTGTGGTCGGACCATGGCTGGCTGGCTGGTGTAGCCCAAGGCTCACCCTCCCTGGCAGGCTTTCTTCACCCTCTGCAGTCTCTTCCCGCATCCTCCTCTCCTAGCTGGCAGTTTCTGGACCTTCGATCCTTCGGCAGGTAGCCTTGCTGTGCTCAAGCTTCACTTGATGGCAGCCGACTACCTTCCTCCTCTCCCTTGCTGGCTGGCTGGCCGCACTAGCTCCATGTGCTAGGGCTATCTCTCTCTCACAACAAAAGTAATGGGCCACGGCCTTGCTCATCGTCTTCATAGCAGGAGCTTATGAGGTTGTGAAGGAGGGAAGTACTAGAGCTCAAAGGCGCCACACATGAAAGCAAAAAATGTCACTGCGTCTAAAGTATTCTTAGAGTGCCTTCCCATATATCCGAGAAAAGCCCCACCATGAGAAGTCACGCTCAGAGTGAAGAGGCCCGCCAGCCAAATTGCGCCATTCCCATACGCGCTGCTGCAACCGGGTATTGACTGTGGCTAATAAAAAGACCCCTGACGTGGACGCGAGCGTTGATTCAAATTCAAAGCGTAAAAATGTCCCGCCACAATGTTCAACAAGAGCTCAAATTGCCCGCGCAGGCTTGCAAATTCCAGCGTGCATTTTCCGCTACTCTATCTCACCAACGTCTTTTCCTACCTGCGCAATACCTAATTAAACTCCATCATCCTACTCTTTCAGTGTAGTACTCAACAACATCTTACTGAAGTTGTGTATCCGTAACTACGTCACTTGCATCTTGTCAACCTCTACCTTCAAGCTCCAGCTAATTCATTCTCTTGATCGATCCCAGCACTCGTTTATCTGTGGATCTCTGCACCTTCCATGCACTGAATGTTGTAGGTCTCCACTCCATTTCTTTTCACAGGCAAGGGTATATATTCATCCAACCCAGCAATGCACAAAGCTGAGACTACGAGCGCCTTCGGCTTGGCACTACTGGCAAGAAACC